>NC_134825.1:105567690-105638551 GCF_004210375.1 Tachypleus tridentatus | reverse complement strand
AATAAAAACTCTCCTTATTGTCACTGGATGTTCAGTCTCTGCTTCTTTGTGGTGTAATAAAACTCTTCTTATTGTCACTGGATGTTCAGTCTCTGCTTCTTTGTGGTCTAATAAAACTCTCCTTATTGTCACTGGATGTTCAGTCTCTGCTTCTTTGTGGTCTAATAAAACTCTTCTTATTGTCACTGGATGTTCAGTCTCTGCTTCTTTGTGGTGTAATAAAAACTCTCCTTATTGTCACTGGATGTTCAGTCTCTGCTTCTTTGTGGTGTAATAAAACTCTCCTTATTGTCACTGGATGTTCAGTCTCTGCTTCTTTGTGGTCTAATAAAACTCTTCTTATTGTCACTGGATGTTCAGTCTCTGGTTCTTTGTGGTGTAATAAAAACTCTCCTTATTGTCACTGGATGTTCAGTCTCTGCTTCTTTGTGGTCTAATAAAAACTCTCCTTATTGTCACTGGATGTTCAGTCTCTGCTTCTTATTGTTTGTGGTGGTCTAATAAAACTCTTCTTATTGTCACTGGATGTTCAGTCTCTGCTTCTTTGTGGTGTAATAAAACTCTCCTTATTGTCACTGGATGTTCAGTCTCTAAAACTCTCTTTGTGGTCTAATAAAACTCTCCTTATTGTCACTGGATGTTCAGTCTCTGCTTCTTTGTGTCCTAATAAAACTCTTCTTATTGTCACTGGATGTTCAGACTCTGTTTCTTTGTGGTCTAATAAAAACTCTCCTTATTATCACTGGATGTTCAGTCTCTTCTTCTTTGTGGTGTATTGTCACTGGATGTTCAGTAATAAAACTCTTCTTATTGTCACTGGATGTTCAGTCTCTGCTTCTTTGTGGTCTAATAAAACTCTTCTTATTGTCACTGGATGTTCAGTCTCTGCTTCTTTGTGGTGTAATAAAACTCTCTCCTTATGGTGTAATAAAAACTCTCCTTATTGTCACTGGATGTTCAGTCTCTGCTTCTTTGTGGTGTAATAAAAACTCTTCTTATTGTCACTGGATGTTCAGTCTCTGCTTCTTTGTGGTGTAATAAAACTCTCCTTATTGTCACTGGATGTTCAGTCTCTGCTTCTTTGTGGTGTAATAAAACTCTCCTTATTGTCACTGGATGTTCAGTCTCTGCTTCTTTGTGGTCTAATAAAACTCTTCTTATTGTCACTGGATGTTCAGTCTCTGCTTCTTTGTGGTCTAATAAAAAACTCTTCTTATTGTCACTGGATGTTCAGTCTCTGCTTCTTTGTGGTGTAATAAAAACTCTTCTTATTGTCACTGGATGTTCAGTCTCTGCTTCTTTGTGGTCTAATAAAACTCTCCTTATTGTCACTGGATGTTCAGTCTCTGCTTCTTTGTGGTCTAATAAAACTCTCCTTATTGTCACTGGATGTTCAGTCTCTGCTTCTTTGTGGTCAATAAAACTCTATTGTCACTTTGTGTCTCTGCTTAATAAAAACTCTTCTTATTGTCACTGGATGTTCAGTCTCTGCTTCTTTGTGGTCTAATAAAACTCTTCTTATTGTCACTGGATGTTCAGTCTCTGCTTCTTTGTGGTCTAATAAAACTCTTCTTATTGTCAGTGGATGTTCAGTCTCTGCTTCTTTGTGGTGTAATAAAAACTGTTCTTATTGTCACTGGATGTTCAGTCTCTGCTTCTTTGTGGTGTAATAAAAACTCTTCTTATTGTCACTGGATGTTCAGTCTCTGCTTCTTTGTGGTGTAATAAAACTCTCCTTATTGTCACTGGATGTTCAGTCTCTGCTTCTTTGTGGTCTAATAAAACTCTCCTTATTGTCACTGGATGTTCAGTCTCTGCTTCTTTGTGGTGTAATAAAACTCTCCTTATTGTCACTGGATGTTCAGTCTCTGCTTCTTTGTGGTCTAATCTAAAAAACTCTCCTTATTGTCACTGGATGTTCAGTCTCTGCTTCTTTGTGGTGTAATAAAACTGTTATTATTGTCACTGGATGTTCAGCTCTGCTTCTTTGTGGTGTAATAAAACCTCTTCTTATTGTCACTGGATGTTCAGTCTCTGCTTCTTTGTGGTGTAATAAAAACTCTTCTTATTGTCACTGGATGTTCAGTCTCTGCTTCTTTGTGGTCTAATAAAACTCTTCTTATTGTCACTGGATGTTCAGTCTCTGCTTCTTTGTGGTCTAATAAAAACTCTTCTTATTGTCACTGGATGTTCAGTCTCTGCTTCTTTGTGGTGTAATAAAAACTCTCCTTATTGTCACTGGATGTTCAGTCTCTGCTTCTTTGTGGTCTAATAAAAACTCTCCTTATTGTCACTGGATGTTCAGTCTCTGCTTATTTGTGGTCTAATAAAAACTCTCCTTATTGTCAGTGGATGTTCACTCTCTGCTTTTTTGTGGTGTAATAAAAACTCTTCTTATTGTCACTGGATGTTCAGTCTCTGCTTCTTTGTGGTGTAATAAAAACTCTCCTTATTGTCACTGGATGTTCAGTCTCTGCTTCTTTGTGGTGCAATAACAACTCTCCTTATTGTCAGTGGATGTTCAGTGTCTGCTTTTTGTGGGTTAAATAAAACTCTCCTTATTGTCACTGGATGTTCAGTCTCTGCTTCTTTGTGGTCTAATAAAAACTCTTCTTATTGTCACTGGATGTTCAGTCTCTGCTTCTTTGTGGTGTAATAAAAACTCTTCTTATTGTCACTGGATGTTCAGTCTCTGCTTCTTTGTGGTCTAATAAAACTCTCCTTATTGTCACTGGATGTTCAGTCTCTGCTTCTTTGTGGTGTAATAAAACTCTCCTTATTGTCACTGGATGTTCAGTCTCTGCTTCTTTGTGGTGTAATAAAACTCTCCTTATTGTCACTGGATGTTCAGTCTCTGCTTCTTTGTGGTGTAATAAAACTCTCCTTATTGTCACTGGATGTTCAGTCTCTGCTTCTTTGTGGTCTAATAAAACTCTCCTTATTGTCACTGGATGTTCAGTCTCTGCTTCTTTGTGGTCTAATAAAACTCTTCTTATTGTCACTGGATGTTCAGTCTCTGCTTCTTTGTGGTGTAATAAAAACTCTCTTCTTATTGTCACTGGATGTTCAGTCTCTGCTTCTTTGTGGTCTAATAAAACTCTTCTTATTGTCACTGGATGTTCAGTCTCTGCTTCTTTGTGGTGTAATAAAACTCTCTTATTGTCACTGGATGTTCAGTCTCTGCTTCTTTGTGGTCTAATAAAACTCTCCTTATTGTCACTGGATGTTCAGTCTCTCAGTCTCTGCTTCTTTGTGGTGTAATAAAACTCTCCTTATTGTCACTGGATGTTCAGTCTCTGCTTCTTTGTGGTGTAATAAAACTCTCCTTATTGTCACTGGATGTTCAGTCTCTGCTTCTTTGTGGTGTAATAAAACTCTTCTTATTGTCACTGGATGTTCAGTCTCTGCTTCTTTGTGGTCTAATAAAACTCTTCTTATTGTGGATGTTCAGTCTCTGCTTCTTTGTGGTGTAATAAAACTCTCCTTATTGTCACTGGATGTTCAGTCTCTGCTTCTTTGTGGTGTAATAAAACTCTCCTTATTGTCACTGGATGTTCAGTCTCTGCTTCTTTGTGGTCTAATAAAAACTCTCTTATTGTCACTGGATGTTCAGTCTCTGCTTCTTTGTGGTCTAATAAAACTCTCCTTATTGTCACTGGATGTTCAGTCTCTGCTTCTTTGTGGTCTAATAAAAACTCTTCCTTATTGTCACTGGATGTTCAGTCTCTGCTTCTTTGTGGTCTAATAAAACTCTTCTTATTGTCACTGGATGTTCAGTCTCTGCTTCTTTGTGGTGTAATAAAAACTATTCTTATTGTTACTGGATGTTCAGTCTCTGCTTCTTTGTGGTGTAATAAAAACTCTCCTTATTGTCACTGGATGTTCAGTCTCTGCTTCTTTGTGGTCTAATAAAAACTCTCCTTATTGTCACTGGATGTTCAGTCTCTGCTTCTTTGTGGTGTAATAAAAACTCTCTTATTGTCACTGGATGTTCAGTCTCTGTTCTTCTTTGTGGTGTAATAAAACTCTCCTTATTGTCACTGGATGTTCAGTCTCTGCTTTTTGTGGTCTAATAAAAACTCTCCTTATTGTCACTGGATGTTCAGTCTCTGCTTCTTTGTGTCCTAAGAAAATCTTCTCATTGTCACTGGATGTTCTGTCTCTGCTTCTTTGTGGTGTAATAAAACTCTCCTTATTGTCACTGGATGTTCAGTCTCTGCTTCTTTGTGGTGTAATAAAACTCTTCTTATTGTCATGGATGTTCAGTCTCTGCTTCTTTGTGGTCTAATAAAACTCTTCTTATTGTCACTGGATGTTCAGTCTCTGCTTCTTTGTGGTCTAATAAAACTCTCCTTATTGTCAAAGTCTCTGCTTCTTTGTGGTGTAATAAAACTCTCCTTATTGTCACTGGATGTTCAGTCTCTGCTTCTTTGTGGTGTAATAAAACTCTCCTTATTGTCACTGGATGTTCAGTCTCTGCTTCTTTGTGGTCTAATAAAACTCTTCTTATTGTCACTGGATGGATGTTCAGTCTCTGCTTCTTTGTGGTGTAATAAAACTCTCCTTATTGTCACTGGATGTTCAGTCTCTGCTTCTTTGTGGTCTAATAAAACTCTCTTCTTATTGTCACTGGATGTTCAGTCTCTGCTTCTTTGTGGTGTAATAAAACTCTTCTTATTGTCACTGGATGTTCAGTCTCTGCTTCTTTGTGGTCTAATAAAACTCTCCTTATTGTCACTGGATGTTCAGTCTCTGCTTCTTTGTGGTCTAATAAAACTCTCCTTATTGTCACTGGATGTTCAGTCTCTGCTTCTTTGTGGTGTAATAAAACTCTCCTTATTGTCACTGGATGTTCAGTCTCTGCTTCTTTGTGGTGTAATAAAACTCTCCTTATTGTCACTGGATGTTCAGTCTCTGCTTCTTTGTGGTCTAATAAAACTCTCCTTATTGTCACTGGATGTTCAGTCTCTGCTTCTTTGTGGTCTAATAAAACTCTTCTTATTGTCACTGGATGTTCAGTCTCTGCTTCTTTGTGGTGTAATAAAACTCTCCTTATTGTCACTGGATGTTCAGTCTCTGCTTCTTTGTGGTCTAATAAAACTTCTTATTGTCACTGGATGTTCAGTCTCTGCTTCTTTGTGTTCAGGTGTAATAATAAAACTCTCCTTATTGTCACTGGATGTTCAGTCTCTGCTTCTTTGTGGTCTAATAAAAAAAACTCTCTTCTTATTGTCACTGGATGTTCAGTCTCTGCTTCTTTGTGGTGTAATAAAACTCTCTTATTGTCACTGGATGTTCAGTCTCTGCTTCTTTGTGGTGTAATAAAACTCTCCTTATTGTCACTGGATGTTCAGTCTCTGCTTCTTTGTGGTCTAATAAAACTCTTCTTATTGTCACTGGATGTTCAGTCT
Organism: Tachypleus tridentatus; assembly: GCF_004210375.1. Taxonomy (NCBI): domain Eukaryota; kingdom Metazoa; phylum Arthropoda; class Merostomata; order Xiphosura; family Limulidae; genus Tachypleus; species Tachypleus tridentatus. The sequence goes on along the minus strand of NC_134825.1, from coordinate 105,633,140 downwards.
CTGCTTCTTTGTGGTCTAATAATAAAACTCTCTTCTTATTGTCACTGGATGTTCAGTCTCTGCTTCTTTGTGGTCTAATAAAACTCTCCTTATTGTCACTGGATGTTCAGTCTCTGCTTCTTTGTGGTGTAATAAAACTCTTCTTATTGTCACTGGATGTTCAGTCTCTGCTTCTTTGTGGTCTAATAAAACTCTTCTTATTGTCACTGGATGTTCAGCCTCTGCTTCTTTGTGGTGTAATAAAAGCTCTTCTTATTGTCAGTGGATGTTCAGTCTCTGCTTCTTTGTGGTGTAATAAAAACTCTTCTTATTGTCAGTGGATGTTCAGTCTCTGCTTCTTTGTGGTGTAATAAAACTCTCTTATTGTCACTGGATGTTCAGTCTCTGCTACTTTGTGGTCTAATAAAAACTCTCCTTATTGTCACTGGATGTTCAGTCTCTGCTTCTTTGTGTCCTAATAAAATCTTCTTATTGTCACTGGATGTTCTGACTCTGTTTCTTTGTGGTCTAATAAAAACTCTCCTTATTATCACTGGATGTTCAGTCTCTGCTTCTTTGTGGTCTAATAAAACTCTCCTTATTGTCACTGGATGTTCAGTCTCTGCTTCTTTGTGGTGTAATAAAAACTCTCCTTATTGTCACTGGATGTTCAGTCTCTGCTTCTTTGTGGTCTAATAAAAACTCTTCTTATTGTCACTGGTTGTTCAGTCTCTGCTTCTTTGTGGTCTAATAAAAACTCTCTTATTGTCACTGGATGTTCAGTCTCTGCTTCTTTGTGGTCTAATAAAACTCTCCTTATTGTCACTGGATGTTCAGTCTCTGCTTCTTTGTGGTGTAATAAAACTCTCCTTATTGTCACTGGATGTTCAGTCTCTGCTTCTTTGTGGTGTAATAAAACTCTCCTTATTGTCACTGGATGTTCAGTCTCTGCTTCTTTGTGGTCTAATAAAAACTCTCCTTATTGTCACTGGATGTTCAGTCTCTGCTTCTTTGTGGTGTAATAAAAACTCTCCTTATTGTCACTGGATGTTCAGCTCTGCTTCTTTGTGGTGTAATAAAAGCTCTTCTTATTGTCACTGGATGTTCAGTCTCTGCTTCTTTGTGGTCTAATAAAACTCTCCTTATTGTCACTGGATGTTCAGTCTCTGCTTCTTTGTGGTCTAATAAAAACTCTTCTTATTGTCACTGGATGTTCAGTCTCTGCTTCTTTGTGGTGTAATAAAACTCTCCTTATTGTCACTGGATGTTCAGTCTCTGCTTCTTTGTGGTCTAATAAAACTCTTCTTATTGTCACTGGATGTTCAGTCTCTGCTTCTTTGTGGTCTAATAAAACTCTTCTTATTGTCACTGGATGTTCAGTCTCTGCTTCTTTGTGGTGTAATAAAACTCTTCTTATTGTCACTGGATGTTCAGTCTCTGCTTCTTTGTGGTGTAATAAAACTCTTCTTATTGTCACTGGATGTTCAGTCTCTGCTTCTTTGTGGTGTAATAAAACTCTCCTTATTGTCACTGGATGTTCAGTCTCTGCTTCTTTGTGGTCTAATAAAAATTCTTCTTATTGTCACTGGATGTTCAGTCTCTGCTTCTTTGTGGTGTAATAAAACTCTTCTTATTGTCACTGGATGTTCAGCTTCTTTGTGGTGTAATAAAACTCTTCTTCTGGATGTTCAGTCTCTGCTTCTTTGTGGTCTAATAAAACTCTTCTTATTGTCACTGGATGTTCAGTCTCTGCTTCTTTGTGGTGTAATAAAACTCTTCTTATTGTCACTGGATGTTCAGTCTCTGCTTCTTTGTGGTGTAATAAAACTCTTCTTATTGTCACTGGATGTTCAGTCTCTGCTTCTTTGTGGTGTAATAAAACTCTCCTTATTGTCACTGGATGTTCAGTCTCTGCTTCTTTGTGGTGTAATAAAACTCTCCTTATTGTCACTGGATGTTCAGTCTCTGCTTCTTTGTGGTGTAATAAAAACTCTCCTTATTGTCACTGGATGTTCAGTCTCTGCTTCTTTGTGGTCTAATAAAAAACTCTCCTTATTGTCACTGGATGTTCAGTCTCTGCTTCTTTGTGGTGTAATAAAACTCTTCTTATTGTCACTGGATGTTCAGTCTCTGCTTCTTTTTGTGGTGTTAATAATAAAACTCTTCTTATTGTCACTGGATGTTCAGTCTCTGCTTCTTTGTGGTCTAATAAAACTCTTCTTAACTGGATGTTCAGTCTCTGCTTCTTTGTGGTCTAATAAAAACTCTTCTTATTGTCACTGGATGTTCAGTCTCTGCTTCTTTGTGGTGTAATAAAACTCTTCTTATTGTCACTGGATGTTCAGTCTCTGCTTCTTTGTGGTCTAATAAAACTCTCCTTATTATTGTCACTGGATGTTCAGTCTCTGCTTCTTTGTGGTGTAATAAAACTCTCCTTATTGTCACTGGATGTTCAGTCTCTGCTTCTTTGTGGTCTAATAAAAACTCTCCTTATTGTCAGTGGATGTTCAGTCTCTGCTTCTTTGTGGTCTAATAAAACTCTCCTTATTGTCACTGGATGTTCAGTCTCTGCTTCTTTGTGGTCTAATAAAACTCTCCTTAAACTGGATGTTCAGTCTCTGCTTCTTTGTGGTGTAATAAAACTCTTCTTATTGTCACTGGATGTTCAGTCTCTGCTTATTTTGTGGTGTAATAAAACTCTTCTTATTGTCACTGGATGTTCAGTCTCTGCTTCTTTGTGGTCTAATAAAACTCTCCTTATTGTCACTGGATGTTCAGTCTCTGCTTCTTTGTGGTCTAATAAAACTCTTCTTATTGTCACTGGATGTTCAGTCTCTGCTTCTTTGTGGTGTAATAAAACTCTCCTTATTGTCACTGGATGTTCAGTCTCTGCTTTTTGTGGTCTAATAAAAACTCTCCTTATTGTCACTGGATGTTCAGTCTCTGCTTCTTTGTGTCCTAATAAAATCTTCTCATTGTCACTGGATGTTCTGACTCTGTTTCTTTGTGGTGTAATAAAAACTCTCCTTATTGTCACTGGATGTTCAGTCTCTGCTTCTTTGTGGTGTAATAAAACTCTCCTTATTGTCACTGGATGTTCAGTCTCTGCTTCTTTGTGGTCTAATAAAACTCTCCTTATTGTCACTGGATGTTCAGTCTCTGCTTCTTTGTGGTCTAATAAAACTCTCCTTATTGTCACTGGATGTTCAGTCTCTGCTTCTTTTTGTGGTCTAATAAAACTCTCCTTATTGTCACTGGATGTTCAGTCTCTGCTTCTTTGTGGTCTAATAAAACTCTCCTTATTGTCACTGGATGTTCAGTCTCTGCTTCTTTGTGTCCTAATAAAATCTTCTTATTGTCACTGGATGTTCTGACTCTGTTTCTTTGTGGTCTAATAAAAACTCTCCTTATTGTCACTGGATGTTCAGTCTCTGCTTCTTTGTGGTCTAATAAAACTCTCCTTATTGTCACTGGATGTTCAGTCTCTGCTTCTTTGTGGTCTAATAAAACTCTTCTTATTGTCACTGGATGTTCAGTCTCTGCTTCTTTGTGGTGTAATAAAACTCTCCTTATTGTCACTGGATGTTCAGTCTCTGCTTCTTTGTGGTGTAATAAAACTCTCCTTATTGTCACTGGATGTTCAGTCTCTGCTTCTTTGTGGTGTAATAAAAACTCTCTTATTGTCACTGGATGTTCAGTCTCTGCTTCTTTGTGGTGTAATAAAACTCTTCTTATTGTCACTGGATGTTCAGTCTCTGCTTCTTTGTGGTCTAATAAAACTCTTCTTATTGTCACTGGATGTTCAGTCTCTGCTTCTTTGTGGTCTAATAAAACTCTCCTTATTGTCACTGGATGTTCAGTCTCTGCTTCTTTGTGGTGTAATAAAAACTCTTCTTATTGTCACTGGATGTTCAGTCTCTGCTTCTTTGTGGTCTAATAAAACTCTCCTTATTGTCACTGGATGTTCAGTCTCTGCTTCTTTGTGGTGTAATAAAACTCTTCTTATTGTCACTGGATGTTCAGTCTCTGCTTCTTTGTGGTGTAATAAAACTCTTCTTATTGTCACTGGATGTTCAGTCTCTGCTTCTTTGTGGTCTAATAAAACTCTTCTTATTGTCACTGGATGTTCAGTCTCTGCTTCTTTGTGGTCTAATAAAAAAACTCTTCCTTATTGTCACTGGATGTTCAGTCTCTGCTTCTTTGTGGTCTAATAAAACTCTCCTTATTGTCACTGGATGTTCAGTCTCTGCTTCTTTGTGGTGTAATAAAACTCTCCTTATTGTCACTGGATGTTCAGTCTCTGCTTCTTTGTGGTCTAATAAAACTCTTCTTATTGTCACTGGATGTTCAGTCTCTGCTTCTTTGTGGTGTAATAAAACTCTTCTTATTGTCACTGGATGTTCAGTCTCTGCTTCTTTGTGGTGTAATAAAACTCTTCTTATTGTCACTGGATGTTCAGTCTCTGCTTCTTTGTGGTCTAATAAAACTCTTCTTATTGTCACTGGATGTTCAGTCTCTGCTTCTTTGTGGTCTAATCAAAACTCTCCTTATTGTCACTGGATGTTCAGTCTCTGCTTCTTTGTGGTGTAATAAAACTCTCTCCTTATTGTCACTGGATGTTCAGTCTCTGCTTCTTTGTGGTGTAATAAAACTCTCCTTATTGTCACTGGATGTTCAGTCTCTGCTTCTTTGTGGTGTAATAAAACTCTCCTTATTGTCACTGGATGTTCAGTCTCTGCTTCTTTGTGGTGTAATAAAACTCTTCTTATTGTCACTGGATGTTCAGTCTCTGCTTCTTTGTGGTCTAATAAAAACTCTCCTTATTGTCACTGGATGTTCAGTCTCTGCTTCTTTGTGGTCTAATAAAACTCTTCTTATTGTCACTGGATGTTCAGTCTCTGCTTCTTTGTGGTGTAATAAAACTCTCCTTATTGTCACTGGATGTTCAGTCTCTGCTTCTTTGTGGTCTAATAAAACTCTCCTTATTGTCACTGGATGTTCAGTCTCTGCTTTGTGATGTTGTCTCTGTCTCTTCTTTGTGGTCTAATAAAAACTCTCCTTATTGTCACTGGATGTTCAGTCTCTGCTTCTTTGTGGTCTAATAAAACTCTCCTTATTGTCACTGGATGTTCAGTCTCTGCTTCTTTGTGGTGTAATAAAACTCTCCTTATTGTCACTGGATGTTCAGTCTCTGCTTCTTTGTGGTCTAATAAAACTCTTCTTATTGTCACTGGATGTTCAGTCTCTGCTTCTTTGTGGTCTAATAAAACTCTTATTTCATTGTTCACTGGTCACTGTTCAGTCTCTGCTTCTTTGTGGTCTAATAAAACTCTCCTTATTGTCACTGGATGTTCAGTCTCTGCTTCTTTGTGGTCTAATAAAAACTCTCCTTATTGTCACTGGATGTTCAGTCTCTGCTTCTTTGTGGTCTAATAAAACTCTTCTTATTGTCACTGGATGTTCAGTCTCTGCTTCTTTGTGGTGTAATAAAACTCTTCTTATTGTCACTGGATGTTCAGTCTCTGCTTCTTTGTGGTGTAATAAAACTCTTCTTATTGTCACTGGATGTTCAGTCTCTGCTTCTTTGTGGTGTAATAAAAACTCTCCTTATTGTCACTGGATGTTCAGTCTCTGCTTCTTTGTGGTCTAATAAAACTCTTCTTATTGTCACTGGTCTAATGTTCAGTCTCTGTCTTCTTTGTGGTGTAATAAAACTCTCCTTATTGTCACTGGATGTTCAGTCTCTGCTTCTTTGTGGTCTAATAAAACTCTCCTTATTGTCACTGGATGTTCAGTCTCTGCTTCTTTGTGGTGTAATAAAAATTGTCACTGGATGTTCAGTCTCTGCTTCTTTGTGGTCTAATAAAACTCTTCTTATTGTCACTGGATGTTCAGTCTCTGCTTCTTTGTGGTCTAATAAAACTCTCCTTATTGTCACTGGATGTTCAGTCTCTGCTTCTTTGTGGTCTAATAAAACTCTCCTTATTGTCACTGGATGTTCAGTCTCTGCTTCTTTGTGGTGTAATAAAACTCTCCTTATTGTCACTGGATGTTCAGTCTCTGCTTCTTTGTGGTGTAATAAAACTCTCCTTATTGTCACTGGATGTTCAGTCTCTGCTTCTTTGTGGTCTAATAAAACTCTCCTTATTGTCACTGGATGTTCAGTCTCTGCTTCTTTGTGGTCTAATAAAACTCTCCTTATTGTCACTGGATGTTCAGTCTCTGCTTCTTTGTGGTCTAATAAAACTCTCCTTATTGTCACTGGATGTTCAGTCTCTGCTTCTTTGTGGTGTAATAAAACTCTCCTTATTGTCACTGGATGTTCAGTCTCTGCTTCTTTGTGGTCTAATAAAAACTCTCTTATTGTCACTGGATGTTCAGTCTCTGCTTCTTTGTGGTGTAATAAAACTCTCCTTATTGTCACTGGATGTTCAGTCTCTGCTTCTTTGTGGTCTAATAAAACTCTTCTTATTGTCACTGGATGTTCAGTCTCTGCTTCTTTGTGGTGTAATAAAACTCTTCTTATTGTCACTGGATGTTCAGTCTCTGCTTCTTTGTGGTGTAATAAAAACTCTCCTTATTGTCACTGGATGTTCAGTCTCTGCTTCTTTGTGGTCTAATAAAAACTCTTCTTATTGTCACTGGATGTTCAGTCTCTGCTTCTTTGTGGTGTAATAAAACTCTTCTTATTGTCACTGGATGTTCAGTCTCTGCTTCTTTGTGGTGTAATAAAACTCTCCTTATTGTCACTGGATGTTCAGTCTCTGCTTCTTTGTGGTGTAATAAAACTCTTCTTATTGTCACTGGATGTTCAGTCTCTGCTTCTTTGTGGTGTAATAAAACTCTTCTTATTGTCACTGGATGTTCAGTCTCTGCTTCTTTGTGGTGTAATAAAACTCTTCTTATTGTCACTGGATGTTCAGTCTCTGCTTCTTTGTGGTGTAATAAAAATCTCCTTATTGTCACTGGATGTTCAGTCTCTGCTTCTTTGTGGTCTAATAAAAACTCTCCGTATTGTCACTGGATGTTCAGTCTCTGATTATTTGTGGTCTAATAAAAACTCTCCTTATTGTCACTGGATGTTCAGTCTCTGCTTCTTTGTGGTCTAATAAAACTCTCCTTATTGTCACTGGATGTTCAGTCTCTGCTTCTTTGTGGTCTAATAAAACTCTCCTTATTGTCACTGGATGTTCAGTCTCTGCTTCTTTGTGGTGTAATAATAAAACTCTCTTCTTATTGTCACTGGATGTTCAGTCTCTGCTTCTTTGTGGTGTAATAAAACTCTCCTTATTGTCACTGGATGTTCAGTCTCTGCTTCTTTGTGGTCTAATAAAACTCTTCTTATTGTCACTGGATGTTCAGTCTCTGCTTCTTTGTGGTCTAATAAAACTCTCTTATTGTCACTGGATGTTCAGTCTCTGCTTCTTTGTGGTCTAATAAAACTCTCCTTATTGTCACTGGATGTTCAGTCTCTGCTTCTTTGTGGTGTAATAAAACTCTCTTATTGTCACTGGATGTTCAGTCTCTGCTTCTTTGTGGTCTAATAAAACTCTCCTTATTGTCACTGGATGTTCAGTCTCTGCTTCTTTGTGGTCTAATAAAACTCTTCTTATTGTCACTGGATGTTCAGTCTCTGCTTCTTTGTGGTGTAATAAAACTCTTCTTATTGTCACTGGATGTTCAGTCTCTGCTTCTTTGTGGTCTAATAAAACTCTTCTTATTGTCACTGGATGTTCAGTCTCTGCTTCTTTGTGGTCTAATAAAACTCTTCTTATTGTCACTGGATGTTCAGTCTCTGCTTCTTTGTGGTGTAATAAAACTCTTCTTATTGTCTGCTTGCTTTTGTGGATGTTCAGTCTCTCAGTCTTCTTTGTGGTGTAATAAAATAAAACTCTTCTTATTGTCACTGGATGTTCAGTCTCTGCTTCTTTGTGGTCTAATAAAACTCTTCTTATTGTCACTGGATGTTCAGTCTCTGCTTCTTTGTGGTGTAATAAAACTCTCCTTATTGTCACTGGATGTTCAGTCTCTGCTTCTTTGTGGTCTAATAAAACTCTCCTTATTGTCACTGGATGTTCAGTCTCTGCTTCTTTGTGGTCTAATAAAACTCTTCTTATTGTCACTGGATGTTCAGTCTCTGCTTCTTTGTGGTCTAATAAAAACTCTCCTTATTGTCACTGGATGTTCAGTCTCTGCTTCTTTGTGGTCTAATAAAACTCTCCTTATTGTCACTGGATGTTCAGTCTCTGCTTCTTTGTGGTCTAATAAAACTCTCCTTATTGTCACTGGATGTTCAGTCTCTGCTTCTTTGTGGTGTAATAAAACTCTCCTTATTGTCACTGGATGTTCAGTCTCTGCTTCTTTGTGGTCTAATAAAACTCTTCTTATTGTCACTGGATGTTCAGTCTCTGCTTCTTTGTGGTCTAATAAAACTCTTCTTATTGTCACTGGATGTTCAGTCTCTGCTTCTTTGTGGTGTAATAAAAACTCTCTTCTTATTGTCACTGGATGTTCAGTCTCTGCTTCTTTGTGGTCTAATAAAACTCTCCTTATTGTCACTGGATGTTCAGTCTCTGCTTCTTTGTGGTCTAATAAAACTCTCCTTATTGTCACTGGATGTTCAGTCTCTGCTTCTTTGTGGTCTAATAAAACTCTCCTTATTGTCACTGGATGTTCAGTCTCTGCTTCTTTGTGGTCTAATAAAAACTCTCCTTATTGTCACTGGATGTTCAGTCTCTGCTTCTTTGTGGTCTAATAAAACTCTCCTTATTGTCACTGGATGTTCAGTCTCTGCTTCTTTGTGGTCTAATAAAACTCTCCTTATTGTCACTGGATGTTCAGTCTCTGCTTCTTTGTGGTGTAATAAAACTCTCCTTATTGTCACTGGATGTTCAGTCTCTGCTTCTTTGTGGTCTAATAAAACTCTTCTTATTGTCACTGGATGTTCAGTCTCTGCTTCTTTGTGGTGTAATAAAACTCTTCTTATTGTCACTGGATGTTCAGTCTCTGCTTCTTTGTGGTGTAATAAAACTCTCCTTATTGTCACTGGATGTTCAGTCTCTGCTTCTTTGTGGTGTAATAAAACTCTTCTTATTGTCACTGGATGTTCAGTCTCTGCTTCTTTGTGGTGTAATAAAACTCTTCTTATTGTCACTGGATGTTCAGTCTCTGCTTCTTTGTGGTCTAATAAGTCTCTTCTTCTTTGTGGTCTAATAAAACTCTTCTTATTGTCACTGGATGTTCAGTCTCTGCTTCTTTGTGGTGTAATAAAAACTCTTCTTATTGTCACTGGATGTTCAGTCTCTGCTTCTTTGTGGTGTAATAAAACTCTCCTTATTGTCACTGGATGTTCAGTCTCTGCTTCTTTGTGGTCTAATAAAAACTCTCCTTATTGTCAGTGGATGTTCAGTCTCTGCTTCTTTGTGGTGTAATAAAACTCCTCCTTATCTTATTGTCACTGGATGTCTTCTTTGTGGTCTAATAAAAACTCTCCTTATTGTCTGGATGTTCAGTCTCTGCTTCTTTGTGGTGTAATAAAACTCTCCTTATTGTCACTGGATGTTCAGTCTCTGCTTCTTTGTGGTGTAATAAAACTCTCCTTATTGTCACTGGATGTTCAGTCTCTGCTTCTTTGTGGTCTAATAAAACTCTTCTTATTGTCACTGGATGTTCAGTCTCTGCTTCTTTGTGGTGTAATAAAAACTCTTCTTATTGTCACTGGATGTTCAGTCTCTGCTTCTTTGTGGTCTAATAAAACTCTCCTTATTGTCACTGGATGTTCAGTCTCTGCTTCTTTGTGGTGTAATAAAACTCTTCTTATTGTCACTGGATGTTCAGTCTCTGCTTCTTTGTGGTGTAATAAAACTCTTCTTATTGTCACTGGATGTTCAGTCTCTGCTTCTTTGTGGTCTAATAAAACTCTCCTTATTGTCACTGGATGTTCAGTCTCTGCTTCTTTGTGGTCTAATAAAACTCTCCTTATTGTCACTGGATGTTCAGTCTCTGCTTCTTTGTGGTGTAATAAAACTCTCCTTATTGTCACTGGATGTTCAGTCTCTGCTTCTTTGTGGTCTAATAAAACTCTTCTTATTGTCACTGGATGTTCAGTCTCTGCTTCTTTGTGGTGTAATAAAACTCTTCTTATTGTCACTGGATGTTCAGTCTCTGCTTCTTTGTGGTCTAATAAAACTCTTCTTATTGTCACTGGATGTTCAGTCTCTGCTTCTTTGTGGTGTAATAAAACTCTCCTTATTGTCACTGGATGTTCAGTCTCTGCTTCTTTGTGGTCTAATAAAACTCTTCTTATTGTCACTGGATGTTCAGTCTCTGCTTCTTTGTGGTGTAATAAAACTCTTCTTATTGTCACTGGATGTTCAGTCTCTGCTTCTTTGTGGTGTAATAAAACTCTATTGTCTTATTGTCACTGGATGTTCAGTCTCTGCTTCTTTGTGGTCTAATAAAACTCTTCTTATTGTCACTGGATGTTCAGTCTCTGCTTCTTTGTGGTCTAATAAAACTCTCCTTATTGTCACTGGATGTTCAGTCTCTGCTTCTTTGTGGTCTAATAAAACTCTCCTTATTGTCACTGGATGTTCAGTCTCTGCTTCTTTGTGGTCTAATAAAACTCTTCTTATTGTCACTGGATGTTCAGTCTCTGCTTCTTTGTGGTGTAATAAAACTCTCTTATTGTCACTGGATGTTCAGTCTCTGCTTCTTTGTGGTCTAATAAAAACTCTCCTTATTGTCACTGGATGTTCAGTCTCTGCTTCTTTGTGGTCTAATAAAACTCTCTTATTGTCACTGGATGTTCAGTCTCTGCTTCTTTGTGGTGTAATAAAACTCTCCTTATTGTCACTGGATGTTCAGTCTCTGCTTCTTTGTGGTCTAATAAAACTCTCCTTATTGTCACTGGATGTTCAGTCTCTGCTTCTTTGTGGTCTAATAAAACTCTCCTTATTGTCACTGGATGTTCAGTCTCTGCTTCTTTGTGGTCTAATAAAACTCTCCTTATTGTCACTGGATGTTCAGTCTCTGCTTCTTTGTGGTGTAATAAAACTCTCCTTATTGTCAGTGGATGTTCAGTCTCTGCTTCTTTGTGGTCTAATAAAACTCTCTTATTGTCTTATTGTCACTGGATGTTCAGTCTCTGCTTCTTTGTGGTCTAATAAAACTCTTCTTATTGTCACTGGATGTTCAGTCTCTGCTTCTTTGTGGTGTAATAAAAACTCTCCTTATTGTCACTGGATGTTCAGTCTCTGCTTCTTTGTGGTCTAATAAAAATTCTTCTTATTGTCACTGGTTGTTCAGTCTCTGCTTCTTTGCGGTCTAATAAAACTCTCCTTATTGTCACTGGATGTTCAGTCTCTGCTTCTTTGTGGTGTAATAAAACTCTCCTTATTGTCAGTGGATGTTCAGTCTCTGCTTCTTTGTGGTGTAATAAAACTCTCCTTATTGTCACTGGATGTTCAGTCTCTGCTTCTTTGTGGTGTAATAAAACTCTTCTTATTGTCACTGGATGTTCAGTCTCTGCTTCTTTGTGGTCTAATAAAACTCTTCTTATTGTCACTGGATGTTCAGTCTCTGCTTCTTTGTGGTGTAATAAAACTCTCCTTATTGTCACTGGATGTTCAGTCTCTGCTTCTTTGTGGTGTAATAAAACTCTCCTTATTGTCACTGGATGTTCAGTCTCTGCTTCTTTGTGGTGTAATAAAACTCTTCTTATTGTCACTGGATGTTCAGTCTCTGCTTCTTTGTGGTGTAATAAAACTCTTCTTATTGTCACTGGATGTTCAGTCTCTGCTTCTTTGTGGTGTAATAAAACTCTTCTTATTGTCACTGGATGTTCAGTCTCTGCTTCTTTGTGGTCTAATAAAAACTCTCCTTATTGTCACTGGATGTTCAGTCTCTGCTTCTTTGTGGTCTAATAAAAACTCTTCTTATTGTCACTGGATGTTCAGTCTCTGCTTCTTTGTGGTGTAATAAACAACTCTCCTTATTGTCACTGGATGTTCAGTCTCTGCTTCTTTGTGGTGTAATAAAACTCTCCTTATTGTCAGTGGATGTTCAGTCTCTCCTTCTTTGTGGTGTAATAAAACTCTCCTTATTGTCACTGGATGTTCAGTCTCTGCTTCTTTGTGGTCTAATAAAACTCTTCTTATTGTCACTGGATGTTCAGTCTCTGCTTCTTTGTGGTCTAATAAAACTCTTCTTATTGTCACTGGATGTTCAGTCTCTGCTTCTTTGTGGTCTAATAAAACTCTCCTTATTGTCAGTGGATGTTCAGTCTCTGCTTCTTTGTGGTGTAATAAAACTCTTCCTTATTGTCACTGGATGTTCAGTCTCTGCTTCTTTGTGGTCTAATAAAACTCTTATTGTCAGTGGATGTTCAGTCTCTGCTTCTTTGTGGTGTAATAAAACTCTTCTTATTGTCACTGGATGTTCAGTCTCTGCTTTTTGTGGTGTAATAAAAACTCTCCTTATTGTCACTGGATGTTCAGTCTCTGCTTCTTTGTGGCTTATTGTCACTGGATGTTCAGTCTCTGCTTCTTTGTGGTCTAATAAAACTCTTCTTATTGTCACTGGATGTTCAGTCTCTGCTTCTTTGTGGTGTAATAAAACTCTCCTTATTGTCACTGGATGTTCAGTCTCTGCTTCTTTGTGGTGTAATAAAACTCTCCTTATTGTCACTGGATGTTCAGTCTCTGCTTCTTTGTGGTGTAATAAAACTCTTCTTATTGTCACTGGATGTTCAGCTCTGCTTCTTTGTGGTGTAATAAAAGCTCTTCTTATTGTCAGTGGATGTTCAGTCTCTGCTTCTTTGTGGTGTAATAAAAACTCTTCTTATTGTCACTGGATGTTCAGTCTCTGCTTCTTTGTGGTGTAATAAAACTCTCCTTATTGTCACTGGATGTTCAGTCTCTGCTTCTTTGTGGTCTAATAAAAATTCTTCTTATTGTCAATGGTAGTTCAGTCTCTGCTTCTTTGTGGTCTAATAAAAACTCTCCTTATTGTCACTGGATGTTCAGTCTCTGCTTCTTTGTGGTGTAATAACAACTCTCCTTATTGTCAGTGGATGTTCAGTGTCTCCTTCTTTGTGGTGTAATAAAAACTTTCCTTATTGTCACTGGATGTTCAGTCTCTGCTTCTTTGTGGTCTAATAAAACTCTTCTTATTGTCACTGGATGTTCAGTCTCTGATTCTTTGTGGTCTAATAAAACTCTCCTTATTGTCAGTGGATGTTCAGTCTCTGCATCTTTGTGGTCTAATAAAAACTCTCCTTATTGTCAGTGGATGATCAGTCTCTGCTTCTTTGTGGTGTAATAACAACTCTCCTTATTGTCACTGGATGTTCAGTCTCTTCTTCTTTGTGGTGTAATAACAACTCTCCTTTTTTCAGTGGATGTTTATTCTCTGCTTCTTTGTGGTCTAATAAAACTCTCCTTATTGTCACTGGATGTTCAGTCTCTGATTATTTGTGGTCTAATAAAACTTTCCTTATTGTCAGTGGATGTTCAGTCTCTGCTTTTTTGTGGTCTAATAAAACTCTCCCTATTGTCAGTGGATGTTCAGTCTCTGCTTTTTTGTGGTGTAATAAAAACTCTCCTTATTGTCAGTGGATGTTCAGTCTCTGCTTCTTTGTGGTCTAATAAAAACTCTCTTTATTGTCACTGGATGTTCATTCTTTACTTCTTTGTGGTGTAATAAAACTCTCCTTATTGTCACTGGATGTTCAGTCTCTGTTTCTTTGTGGTCTAATAAAAACCCTTCTTATTATCACTGGATGTTCAGTCTCTTCTTCTTTGTGGTGTAATAAAAACTGTTATTATTGTCACTGGATGTTCAGCTCTGCTTCTTTGTGGTGTAATAAAACTCTCCTTATTGTGACTGGTTGTTCAGTCTTTCCTTCTTTGCGGTCAAATAAAAACTCTTCTTATTGTCACTGGATATTCAGTCTCTGCTTCTTTGTGGTGTAATAAAAACTCTTCTTATTGTCAGTGGATGTTCAGTCTCTCCTTCTTTGTGGTGTAATAAAAACTCTTCTTATTGTCACTGGATGTTCAGTCTCTGCTTCTTTGTGGTCTAATAAAAATTCTTCTTATTGTCAATGGTAGTTCAGTCTCTGCTTCTTTGTGGTGTAATAAAACTCTCCTTATTGTCACTGGATATTCAGTCTCTGCTTCTTTGTGGTGTAATAACAACTCTCCTTATTGTCAGTGGATGTTCAGTGTCTCCTTCTTTGTGGTGTAATAAAAACTTTCCTTATTGTCACTGGATGTTCAGTCTCTGATTATTTGTGGTCTGATGAAAACTCTTCTTGTCAGTGGATGTTCAGTCTCTGCTTTTTTGTGGTGTAATAAAAACTCTTCTTTTTGTCACTGGATATTCAGTCTCTGCTTTTTGTGGTCTAATAAAAACTCTCCTTATTGTCACTGGATGTTCAGTGTCTGCTTTTTGTGGTGTAATAAAAACTCTTCTTATTGTCAGTGGATGTTCAGTCTCTCCTTCTTTGTGGTGTAATAAAACTCTTCTTATTGTCACTGGATGTTCAGTCTCTGCTTCTTTGTGGTCTAATAAAAACTCTTCTTATTGTCACTGGTAGTTCAGTCTCTGCTTCTTTGCGGTCTAATAAAACTCTCTCTTATTGTCACTGGATGTTCAGTCTCTGCTTCTTTGTGGTGTAATAAAACTCTCCTTATTGTCAGTGGATGTTCAGTCTTTTCTTCTTTGTGGTGTAATAAAACTCTCCTTATTGTCACTGGATGTTCAGTCTCTGCTTCTTTGAAGTCTAATAGAAACTCATCTTATTGTCTCTGGTTGTTCAGTCTCTCATTTTTTGCGGTCTAATAAAAACTCTTCTTATTGTCAGTGGATGTTCAGTCTCTGCTTCTTTGTGGTGTAATAAAACTCTCCTTATTGTCAGTGGATGTTCAGTCTCTGCTTCTTTGTGGTCTAATAAAATTCTTCTTATTGTCAATGGTAGTTCAGTCTCTGCTTCTTTGTGGTGTAATAAAAACTATTCTTATTGTCACTGGATGTTCAGTCTCTGGTTCTTTGTGGTGTAATAAAAACTCTCCTTATTGTCACTGGATGTTCAGTCTCTGCTTCTTTGTGGTCTAATAAAACTCTTCTTATTGTCACTGGATGTTCAGTCTCTGCTTCTTTGTGGTCTAATAAAACTCTCCTTATTGTCACTGGATGTTCAGTCTCTGCTTCTTTGTGGTCTAATAAAAACTCTCCTTATTGTCACTGGATGTTCAGTCTCTTCTTCTTTGTGGTCTAATAAAAACTCTTCTTATTGTCACTGGATATTCAGTCTCTGCTTCTTTGTGGTGTAATAAAACTCTCCTTATTGTCACTGGTTGTTCTCTATCTGCTTCTTTGTGGTCTAATAAAACTCTCCTTATTGTCACTGGATGTTCAGTCTCTGCTTTTTTGTGGTGTAATAAAACTCTCCTTATTGTCAGTGGATGTTCAGTCTCTCCTTCTTTGTGGTGTAATAAAAACTTTCCTTATTGTCACTGGATGTTCAGTCTCTGCTTCTTTGTGGTCTAATAAAACTCTCCTTATTGTCACTGGATGTTCAGTCTCTGCTTCTTTGTGGTGTAATAAAACTCTCCTTATTGTCACTGGATGTTCAGTCTCTTCTTCTTTGTGGTCTAATAAAACTCTCCTTATTGTCACTGGATGTTCAGTCTCTGCTTCTTTGTGGTGTAATAAAAACTATTCTTATTGTTACTGGATGTTCAGTCTCTGGTTCTTTGTGGTGTAATAAAAACTCTCCTTATTGTCACTGGATGTTCAGTCTCTGCTTCTTTGTGGTCTAATAAAACTCTTGTTTTTGTCACTGGATATTCAGTCTATGCTTCTTTGTGGTTTAATAAAACTCTCCTTATTGTTACTGGATGTTCAGTCTCTGCTTCTTTGTGGTGTAATAACAACTCTCCTTATTGTCAGTGGATGTTCAGTGTCTCCTTCTTTGTGGTGTAATAAAAACTTTCCTTATTGTCACTGGATGTTCAGTCTCTGATTATTTGTGGTCTAATGAAAACTCTTCTTGTCAGTGGATGTTCAGTCTCTGCTTCTTTGTGGTCTAATAAAACTCTTCTTATTGTCACTGGATGTTCAGTCTCTGCTTCTTTGTGGTGTAATAAAACTCTCCTTATTGTCACTGGATCTTCAGTGTCTGCTTTTTGTGGTGTAATAACAACTCTCCTTATTGTCAGTGGATGTTCAGTATCTTCTTCTTTGTGATCTAATAAAAACTCTTCTTATTATCACTGGATGTTCAGTCTCTGCTTCTTTGTGGTGTAATAAAACTCTTCTTATTGTCACTGGATGTTCAGTCTCTGCTTCTTTGTGGTGTAATAAAACTCTTCTTATTGTCACTGGATGTTCAGTCTCTGCTTCTTTGTGGTCTAATAAAAACTCTCCTTATTGTCACTGGATGTTCAGTCTCTGCTTCTTTGTGGTCTAATAAAAATTCTTCTTATTGTCAATGGTAGTTCAGTCTCTGCTTCTTTGTGGTGTAATAAAAACTCTTCTTATTGTCACTGGATGTTCAGTCTCTGCTTCTTTGTGGTGTAATAACAACTCTCCTTATTGTCAGTGGATGTTCAGTCTCTCCTTCTTTGTGGTGTAATAAAACTCTCCTTATTGTCACTGGATGTTCAGTCTCTGCTTCTTTGTGGTCTAATAAAAACTCTTCTTATTGTCACTGGATGTTCAGTCTCTGCTTCTTTGTGGTCTAATAAAACTCTTCTTATTGTCACTGGATGTTCAGACTCTGCTTCTTTGTGGTCTAATAAAACTCTCCTTATTGTCAGTGGATGTTCAGTCTTTGCTTTTTTGTGGTGTAATAAAAACTTTCCTTATCGTCACTGGATGTTCAGTCTCTGATTATTTGTGGTCTAATGAAAACTCTTCTTGTCAGTGGATGTTCAGTCTCTGCTTTTTTGTGGTGTAATAAAAACTCTTCTTTTTGTCACTGGATATTCAGTCTCTGCTTTTTGTGGTCTAATAAAAACTCTCCTTATTGTCACTGGATGTTCAGTCTCTGCTTCTTTGTGTCCTAATAAAAACTTCTTATTGTCACTGGATGTTCAGACTCTGTTTCTTTGTGGTCTAATAAAAACTCTCCTTATTATCACTGGATGTTCAGTCTCTTCTTCTTTGTGGTGTAATAAAACTCTCCTTATTGTCACTGGATGTTCAGTCTCTGGTGTAATAAAACTCTTCTATTGTGGATGTTAATAAAAACTCTCCTTATTATCACTGGATGTTCAGTCTCTTCTTCTTTGTGGTGTAATAAAAACTCTTCTTATTGTCACTGGATGTTCAGTCTCTGCTTCTTTGTGGTGTAATAAAAACTCTTCTTATTGTCAGTGGATGTTCAGTCTCTGCTTCTTTGTGGTGTAATAAAAACTCTTCTTATTGTCACTGGATGTTCAGTCTCTCTTCTTTGTGGTGTAATAAAACTCTCCTTATTGTCACTGGATGTTCAGTCTCTGCTTCTTTGTGGTCTAACTAAAATTCTTCTTATTGTCATTGGTAGTTCAGTCTCTGCTTCTTTGCGGTCTAATAAAACTCTCCTTATTGTCACTGGATATTCAGTCTCTGCTTCTTTGTGGTGTAATAACAACTCTCCTTATTGTCAGTGGATGTTCAGTGTCTCTGCTTCTTTGTGGTGTAATAAAAACTCTCCTTATTGTCACTGGATGTTCAGTCTCTGCTTCTTTGTGGTCTAATAAAAATTCTTCTTATTGTCACTGGATGTTCAGTCTCTGCTTCTTTGTGGTCTAATAAAACTCTCCTTATTTGAAGTGGATGTTCAGTCTCTTCTTCTTTGTGGTTTAATAAAAACTCTCCTTATTTTCAGTGGATGTTCAGTCTCTTCTTCTTTGTGGTGTAATAAAACTCTCCTTATTGTCACTGGATGTTCAGTCTCTGCTTCTTTGTGGTGTAATAAAACTCTCCTTATTGTCAGTGGATGTTCAGTCTCTGCTTCTTTGTGGTCTAATAAAACTCTCCTTATTGTCACTGGATGTTCAGTCTCTGCTTTTTGTGGTCTAATAAAACTCTCCTTATTGTCAGTGGATGTTCAGTCTCTGCTTTTTTGTGGTCTAATAAAACTCTCCTTATTGTCACTGGATGTTCAGTCTCTGCTTTTTTGTGGTGTAATAAAACTCTCCTTATTGTCAGTGGATGTTCAGTCTCTGCTTCTTTGTGGTCTAATAAAACTCTCCTTATTGTCACTGGTTGTTCAGTCTCTGCTTCTTTGTGGTGTAATAAAACTCTCCTTATTGTCACTGGATGTTCAGTCTCTGCTTCTTTGTGGTCTAATAAAACTCTTCTTATTGTCACTGGATGTTCAGTCTCTGCTTCTTTGTGGTGTAATAAAACTCTTCTTATTGTCACTGGATGTTCAGTCTCTGCTTCTTTGTGGTGTAATAAAACTCTCCTTATTGTCACTGGATGTTCAGTCTCTGCTTCTTTGTGGTCTAATAAAAACTCTTCTTATTGTCACTGGATGTTCAGTCTCTGCTTCTTTGTGGTGTAATAACTCTTCTTATTGTCACTGGAACTTTGTGGTCTAAAACTCTTATTGTCACTGGATGTTCAGTCTCTGCTTCTTTGTGGTCTAATAAAAACTCTTCTTATTGTCACTGGATGTTCAGTCTCTGCTTCTTTGTGGTCTAATAAAACTCTTCTTATTGTCACTGGATGTTCAGTCTCTGCTTCTTTGTGGTGTAATAAAACTCTCCTTATTGTCACTGGATGTTCAGTCTCTGCTTCTTTGTGGTGTAATAAAAAACTCTCTTATTGTCACTGGTTGTTCAGTCTCTGCTTCTTTGTGGTCTAATAAAAACTCTCCTTATTGTCACTGGATGTTCAGTCTCTGCTTCTTTGTGGTCTAATAAAAACTCTTCTTATTGTCACTGGATGTTCAGTCTCTGCTTCTTTGTGGTGTAATAAAACTCTCCTTATTGTCACTGGATGTTCAGTCTCTGCTTCTTTGTGGTGTAATAAAACTCTCCTTATTGTCACTGGATGTTCAGTCTCTGCTTCTTTGTGGTGTAATAAAACTCTTCTTATTGTCACTGGATGTTCAGTCTCTGCTTCTTTGTGGTCTAATAAAACTCTTCTTATTGTCACTGGATGTTCAGTCTCTGCTTCTTTGTGGTCTAATAAAACTCTCCTTATTGTCACTGGATGTTCAGTCTCTGCTTCTTTGTGGTCTAATAAAACTCTCCTTATTGTCACTGGATGTTCAGTCTCTGCTTCTTTGTGGTGTAATAAAAACTCTCCTTATTGTCACTGGATGTTCAGTCTCTGCTTCTTTGTGGTCTAATAAAACTCTTCTTATTGTCACTGGATGTTCAGTCTCTGCTTCTTTGTGGTGTAATAAAAACTCTTCTTATTGTCACTGGATGTTCAGTCTCTGCTTCTTTGTGGTCTAACTAAAAACTCTCCTTATTGTCACTGGATGTTCAGTCTCTGCTTCTTTGTGGTCTAATAAAACTCTTCTTATTGTCACTGGATGTTCAGTCTCTGCTTCTTTGTGTCCTAATAAAAGCTCTTCTTATTGTCACTGGATGTTCAGTCTCTGCTTCTTTGTGGTGTAATAAAACTCTCCTTATTGTCACTGGATGTTCAGTCTCTGCTTCTTTGTGGTGTAATAAAACTCTCCTTATTGTCACTGGATGTTCAGTCTCTGCTTCTTTGTGGTCTAATAAAACTCTTCTTATTGTCACTGGATGTTCAGTCTCTGCTTCTTTGTGGTGTAATAAAACTCTTCTTATTGTCACTGGATGTTCAGTCTCTGCTTCTTTGTGGTGTAATAAAACTCTTCTTATTGTCACTGGATGTTCAGCTCTGCTTCTTTGTGGTGTAATAAAAGCTCTTCTTATTGTCACTGGATGTTCAGTCTCTGCTTCTTTGTGGTCTAATAAAAACTCTTCTTATTGTCACTGGATATTCAGTCTATGCTTTTTGTGGTCTAATAAAAACTCTCCTTATTGTTACTGGATATTCAGTCTCTGCTTCTTTGTGGTGTAATAAAAACTCTCCTTATTGTCAGTGGATGTTCAGTGTTTCCTTCTTTGTGGTGTAATAAAAATTTCCTTATTGTCACTGGATGTTCAGTCTCTGCTTCTTTTTGGTCTAATAAAAACTCTCCGTATTGTCACTGGATGTTCAGTCTCTGATTATTTGTGGTCTAATAAAAACTCTCCTTATTGTCAGTGGATGTTCAGTCTCTGCTTCTTTGTGGTCTAATAAAACTCTCCTTATTGTCAGTGGATGTTCAGTCTCTGCTTCTTTGTGGTGTAATAAAACTCTTCTTATTGTCACTGGATGTTCAGTCTCTGCTTCTTTGTGGTGTAATAAAAACTCTCCTTATTGTCACTGGATGTTCAGTCTCTGCTTCTTTGTGGTCTAATAAAACTCTCCTTATTGTCACTGGATGTTCAGTCTCTGCTTCTTTGTGGTCTAATAAAACTCTTTCCTTATTGTCAGTGGATGTTCAGTCTCTGCTTTTTTGTGGTCTAATATAAACTCTCCTTATTGTCAGTGGATGTTCAGTGTCTGCTTTTTTGTGGTGTAATAAAACTCTCCTTATTGTCAGTGGATGTTCAGTCTCTGCTTCTTTGTGGTCTAATAAAATTCTCTTTATTGTCACTGGATGTTCAGTCTCTTTACTTCTTTGTGGTGTAATAAAACTCTCCTTATTGTCACTGGATGTTCAGTCTCTGTTTCTTTGTGGTCTAATAAAACTCTTCTTATTGTCACTGGATGTTCAGTCTCTTCTTCTTTGTGGTGTAATAAAACTCTTCTTATTGTCACTGGATGTTCAGCTCTGCTTCTTTGTGGTGTAATAAAACTCTCCTTATTGTCACTGGTTGTTCAGTCTCTCCTTCTTTGTGGTGTAATAAAAGCTCTTCTTATTGTCACTGGATGTTCAGTCTCTGCTTCTTTGTGGTGTAATAAAAACTCTTCTTATTGTCAGTGGATGTTCAGTCTCTCCTTCTTTGTGGTGTAATAAAAACTCTTCTTATTGTCACTGGATGTTCAGTCTCTGCTTCTTTGTGGTCTAATAAAAATTCTTCTTATTGTCAATGGTAGTTCAGTCTCTGCTTCTTTGTGGTGTAATAAAACTCTCCTTATTGTCACTGGATATTCAGTCTCTGCTTCTTTGTGGTGTAATAACAACTCTCCTTATTGTCAGTGGATGTTCAGTGTCTCCTTCTTTGTGGTGTAATAAAAACTTTCCTTATTGTCACTGGATGTTCAGTCTCTGATTATTTGTGGTCTGATGAAAACTCTTCTTGTCAGTGGATGTTCAGTCTCTGCTTTTTTGTGGTGTCATAAAAACTCTTCTTATTGTCACTGGATATTCAGTCTCTGCTTTTTGTGGTTTAATAAAAAACTCTCCTTATTGTCACTGGATGTTCAGTCTCTGCTTTTTTGTGGTGTAATAAAAACTCTTCTTATTGTCAGTGGATGTTCAGTCTCTCCTTCTTTGTGGTGTAATAAAAACTCTTCTTATTGTCACTGGATGTTCAGTCTCTGCTTCTTTGTGGTCTAATAAAATTCTTCTTATTGTCAATGGTAGTTCAGTCTCTGCTTCTTTGTGGTCTAATAAAACTCTCCTTATTGTCACTGGATGTTCAGTCTCTGCTTCTTTGTGGTGTAATAAAACTCTCCTTATTGTCAGTGGATGTTCAGTCTCTGCTTCTTTGTGGTCTAATAAAACTCTCCTTATTGTCACTGGATGTTCAGTCTCTGCTTCTTTGTGGTGTAATAAAACTCTCTTATTGTCACTGGATGTTCAGTCTCTGCTTTTTTGTGGTCTAATAAAACTCTCTCTTATTGTCAGTGGATGTTCAGTCTCTGCTTCTTTGTGGTGTAATAAAAACTCTCCTTATTGTCAGTGGATGTTCAGTCTCTGCTTCTTTGTGGTCTAATAAAACTCTTCTTATTGTCAATGGATGTTCAGTCTCTGCTTCTTTGTGGTGTAATAAAAACTCTTCTTATTGTCACTGGATGTTCAGTCTCTGGTTCTTTGTGGTGTAATAAAAACTCTCCTTATTGTCACTGGTTGTTCTCTATCTGCTTCTTTGTGGTTTAAAAAAACTCTTGTTTTTGTCACTGGATATTCAGTCTATGCTTTTTTGTGGTCTAATAAAATCTCTCCTTATTGTCACTGGATGTTCAGTCTCTGCTTCTTTGTGGTCTAATAAAAATTCTTCTTATTGTCATTGGTTGTTCAGACTCTTCTTCTTTCTGGTCTAATAAAAACTCTTCTTATTGTCACTGGTTGTTCTCTATCTGCTTCTTTGTGGTCTAATAAAACTCTTCTTTTTGTCACTGGATGTTCTCTCTCTGCTTCTTTGTGGTCTAATAAAACTCTCCTTATTGTCAGTGGATGTTCAGTCTCTGCTTTTTTGTGGTGTAATAACAACTCTCCTTATTGTCAGTGGATGTTCAGTGTTTCCTTCTTTGTGGTGTAATAAAAACTTTCCTTATTGTCACTGGATGTTCAGTCTCTGCTTCTTTGTGGTCTAATAAAAACTCTCCGTATTGTCACTGGATGTTCAGTCTCTGTCTAATAAAACTCTCCTTATTGTCTTCAGTCTCTGCTTTTTTGTGGTGTAATAAAACTCTCCTTATTGTCAGTGGATGTTCAGTCTCTGCTTTTTTGTTGTAATCTCTCCTTATTGTCAGTGGATGTTCATAATAAAACTCTCCTTATTGTCACTGGATGTTCAGTCTCTTCTTCTTTGTGGTGTAATAAAACTCTTCTTATTGTCACTGGATGTTCAGTCTCTGCTTCTTTGTGGTGTAATAAAACTCTCCTTATTGTCACTGGATGTTCAGTCTCTCCTTCTTTGTGGTCTAATAAAACTCTTCTTATTGTCAATGGTAGTTCAGTCTCTGCTTCTTTGTGGTCTAATAAAACTCTCCTTATTGTTACTGGATGTTCAATCTCTGCTTCTTTGTGGTGTAATAACAACTCTCCTTATTGTCAGTGGATGTTCAGTGTCTCCTTCTTTGTGGTGTAATAAAACTTTCCTTATTGTCACTGGATGTTCAGTCTCTGATTATTTGTGGTCTAATAAAACTCTTCTTGTCAGTGGATGTTCAGTCTCTGTTTCTTTGTGGTCTAATAAAACCCTTCTTATTGTCACTGGTTGTTCAGTCTCTACTTCTTTGTGGTGTAATAAAACTCTCCTTATTGTCACTGGATGTTCAGCTCTGCTTCTTTGTGGTGTAATAAAACTCTCCTTATTGTCACTGGTTGTTCAGTCTTTTCTTCTTTGTGGTCAAATAAAAGCTCTTCTTATTGTCACTGGATATTCAGTCTCTGCTTCTTTGTGGTGTAATAAAAACTCTTCTTATTGTCAGTGGATGTTCAGTCTCTCCTTCTTTGTGGTGTAATAAAAACTCTTCTTATTGTCACTGGATGTTCAGTCTCTGCTTCTTTGTGGTCTAATAAAAACTCTCCTTATTGTCACTGGATGTTCAGTCTCTGCTTCTTTGTGGTCTAATAAAAATTCTTCTTATTGTCAATGGTAGTTCAGTCTCTGCTTCTTTGCGGTCTAATAAAACTCTCCTTATTGTCACTGGATATTCAGTCTCTGCTTCTTTGTGGTGTAATAACAACTCTCCTTATTGTCAGTGGATGTTCAGTGTCTCCTTCTTTGTGGTGTAATAAAAACTTTCCTTATTGTCACTGGATGTTCAGTCTCTGATTATTTGTGGTCTAATGAAAACTCTTCTGGATCCATTTCAGACTCTGCTTCTTTGTGGTCTAATAAAAAATCTTCTTATTGTCAGTGGATGTTCAGTCTCTGCATATTTGTGGTCTAATAAAACTCTTATTGTCAGTGGATGTTCAGTGTCTCCTTCTTTGTGGTGTAATAAAAACTTTCCTTATCGTCACTGGATGTTCAGTCTCTGATTATTTGTGGTCTGATGAAAACTCTTCTTGTCAGTGGATGTTCAGTCTCTGCTTTTTTGTGGTGTCATAAAAACTTTTCTTTTTGTCACTGGATATTCAGTCTCTGCTTTTTGTGGTCTAATAAAAACTCTCCTTATTGTCACTGGATGTTCAGTCTCTGCTTCTTTGTGTCCTAATAAAAACTTCTTATTGTCACTGGATGTTCAGACTCTGTTTCTTTGTGGTCTAATAAAAACTCTCCTTATTATCACTGGATGTTCAGTCTCTGCTTCTTTGTGGTGTAATAAAACTCTCCTTATTGTCACTGGATGTTCAGTCTCTTCTTCTTTGTGGTGTAATAAAACTCTTCTTATTGTCACTGGATGTTCAGTCTCTGCTTCTTTGTGGTGTAATAAAACTCTTCTTATTGTCAGTGGATGTTCAGTCTCTCCTTCTTTGTGGTGTAATAAAACTCTTCTTATTGTCACTGGATGTTCAGTCTCTCCTTCTTTGTGGTCTAATAAAACTCTCCTTATTGTCACTGGATGTTCAGTCTCTGCTTCTTTGTGGTCTAATAAAAATTCTTCTTATTGTCAATGGTAGTTCAGTCTCTGCTTCTTTGCGGTCTAATAAAAACTCTCCTTATTGTCACTGGATATTCAGTCTCTGCTTCTTTGTGGTGTAATAACAACTCTCCTTATTGTCAGTGGATGTTCAGTGTCTCCTTCTTTGTGGTGTAATAAAAACTTTCCTTATTGTCACTGGATGTTAAGTCTCTGATTATTTGTGGTCTAATAAAAACTCTTCTTATTGTGACTCCATTATCAGACTCTGCTTCTTTGTGGTCTAATAAAAAATCTCCTTATTGTGAGTGGATGTTCAGTCTCTGCATATTTGTGGTCTAATAAAAACTCTCCTTATTGTCAGTGGATGATCAGTCTCTCCTTCTTTGTGGTGTAATAAAAACTCTCCTTATTGTCACTGGATGTTCAGTCTCTTCTTCTTTGTGGTGTAATAACAACTCTCCTTATTTTCAGTGGATGTTCATTCTCTGCTTCTTTGTGGTCTAATAAAAACTCTCCGTATTGTCACTGGATGTTCAGTCTCTGATTATTTGTGGTCTAATAAAAACTTTCCTTATTATCAGTGGATGTTCAGTCTCTGCTTTTTTGTGGTCTAATATAAACTCTCCCTATTGTCAGTGGATGTTCAGTGTCTGCTTTTTGTGGTGTAATAACAACTCTCCTTATTGTCAGTGGATGTTCAGTATCTGCTTCTTTGTGATCTAATAAAAATTCTCTTTATTGTCACTGGTTCTTCATTCTTTACTTCTTTGTGTTGTAATAAAAACTCTCCTTATTGTCACTGGATGTTCAGACTCTGTTTCTTTGTGGTCTAATAAAAACCCTTCTTATTATCACTGGATGTTCAGTCTCTTCTTCTTTGTGGTGTAATAAAAACTGTTATTATTGTCACTGGATGTTCAGCTCTGCTTCTTTGTGGTGTAATAAAAACTCTCCTTATTGTGACTGGTTGTTCAGTCTTTCCTTCTTTG
This sequence comes from Tachypleus tridentatus, assembly GCF_004210375.1. Lineage (NCBI taxonomy): Eukaryota > Metazoa > Arthropoda > Merostomata > Xiphosura > Limulidae > Tachypleus > Tachypleus tridentatus. The sequence continues at coordinate 105,607,668 of NC_134825.1, read as the reverse complement.
CGGTCAAATAAAAGCTCTTCTTATTGTCACTGGATATTCAGTCTCTGCTTCTTTGTGGTGTAATAAAAACTCTTCTTATTGTCAGTGGATGTTCAGTCTCTCCTTCTTTTTGGTGTAATAAAAACTCTTCTTATTGTCACTCCATGTTCAGTCTCTGCTTCTTTGTGGTCTAATAAAAATTCTTCTTATTGTCAATGGTATTTCAGTCTCTGCTTCTTTGTGGTGTAATAAAAACTCTCCTTATTGTCACTGGATATTCAGTCTCTGCTTCTTTGTGGTGTAATAACAACTCTCCTTATTGTCAGTGGATGTTCAGTGTCTCCTTCTTTGTGGTGTAATAAAAACTTTCCTTATTGTCACTGGATGTTCAGTCTCTGATTATTTGTGGTCTAATAAAAACTCTTCTTGTCAGTGGATGTTCAGTCTCTGCTTTTTTGTGGTGTAATAAAAACTCTTCTTTTTGTCACTGGATATTCAGTCTCTGCTTTTTGTGGTCTAATAAAAACTCTCCTTATTGTCACTGGATGTTCAGTGTCTGCTTTTTGTGGTGTAATAAAAACTCTTCTTATTGTCAGTGGATGTTCAGTCTCTCCTTCTTTGTGGTGTAATAAAAACTCTTCTTATTGTCACTCCATGTTCAGTCTCTGCTTCTTTGTGGTCTAATAAAAATTCTTCTTATTGTCAATGGTAGTTCAGTCTCTGCTTCTTTGCGGTCTAATAAAACTCTCCTTATTGTCACTGGATATTCAGTCTCTGCTTCTTTGTGGTGTAATAAAAACTCTCCTTATTGTCAGTGGATGTTCAGTCTCTGATTCTTTGTGGTCTAATAAAACTCTCCTTATTGTCAGTGGATGTTCAGTCTCTGCTTCTTTGTGGTGTAATAAAAACTCTTCTTATTGTCACTGGATATTCAGTCTCTGCTTTTTTGTGGTCTAATATAAACTCTCCATATTGTCAGTGGATCTTCAGTGTCTGCTTTTTTGTGGTGTAATAACAACTCTCCTTATTTTCAGTGGATGTTCAGTCTCTGCTTCTTTGTGGTCTAATAAAAATTCTTCTTATTGTCAATGGTAGTTCAGTCTCTGCTTCTTTGTGGTGTAATAAAAACTATTCTTATTGTCACTGGATGTTCAGTCTCTGCTTCTTTGTGGTGTAATAAAACTCTCCTTATTGTCACTGGATGTTCAGTCTCTGCTTCTTTGTGGTGTAATAAAAGCTCTTCTTTTTGTCACTGGATATTCAGTCTCTGCTTTTTGTGGTCTAATAAAAACTCTCCTTATTGTCACTGGATGTTCAGTCTCTGCTTCTTTGTGGTCTAATAAAAATTCTTCTTATTGTCATTGGATGTTCAGTCTCTTCTTCTTTGTGGTCTAATAAAAACTCTTCTTATTGTCACTGGTTATTCAGTTTCTGCTTCTTTCCGGTCTAATAAAAACTCTCTCTTTTTGTCACTGGTTGTTCTCTATCTGCTTCTTTGTGGTCTAATAAAACTCTCCCTATTGTCAGTGGATGTTCAGTGTCTGCTTTTTGTGGTGTAATAACAACTCTCCCTATTGTCAGTGGATGTTCAGTGTCTCCTTCTTTGTGGTGTAATAAAAACTCTCCTTATTGTCACTGGATGTTCAGTCTCTGCTTCTTTGTGGTCTAATAAAAACTCTCCTTATTGTCACTGGATGTTCAGTCTCTGCTTTTTTGTGGTGTAATAAAAACTCTCCTTATTGTCAGTGGATGTTCAGTCTCTTCTTCTTTGTGGTGTAATAAAACTCTCCTTATTGTCACTGGATGTTCAGTCTCTTCTTCTTTGTGGTGTAATAAAACTCTTCTTATTGTCACTGGATGTTCAGTCTCTGCTTCTTTGTGGTGTAATAAAACTCTCCTTATTGTCACTGGATGTTCAGTCTCTCCTTCTTTGTGGTCTAATAAAACTCTTCTTATTGTCAATGGTAGTTCAGTCTCTGCTTCTTTGTGGTCTAATAAAACTCTCCTTATTGTCACTGGATATTCAGTCTCTGCTTCTTTGTGGTGTAATAACAACTCTCCTTATTGTCAGTGGATGTTCAGTGTCTCCTTCTTTGTGGTGTAATAAAAACTTTCCTTATTGTCACTGGATGTTCAGTCTCTGATTATTTGTGGTCTAATAAAAACTCTTCTTGTCAGTGGATGTTCAGTCTCTGCTTCTTTGTGGTCTAATAAAACTCTTCTTATTGTCACTGGATGTTCAGTCTCTGCTTCTTTGTGGTGTAATAAAACTCTCCTTATTGTCACTGGATGTTCAGCTCTGCTTCTTTGTGGTGTAATAACAACTCTCCTTATTGTCACTGGATGTTCAGTCTCTTCTTCTTTGTGGTCTAATAAAAACTCTTCTTATTGTCACTGGATATTCAGTCTCTGCTTCTTTGTGGTGTAATAAAACCTCTTCTTATTGTCAGTGGATGTTCAGTCTCTCCTTCTTTGTGGTGTAATAAAAACTCTTCTTATTGTCACTGGATGTTCAGTATCTTCTTCTTTGTGGTCTAATAAAAACTCTCCTTATTGTCACTGGATGTTCAGTCTCTGCTTCTTTGTGGTCTAATAAAAATTCTTCTTATTGTCAATGGTAGTTCAGTCTCTGCTTCTTTGCGGTCTAATAAAACTCTCCTTATTGTCACTGGATATTCAGTCTCTGCTTCTTTGTGGTGTAATAACAACTCTCCTTATTGTCAGTGGATGTTCAGTGTCTCCTTCTTTGTGGTGTAATAAAAACTTTCCTTATCGTCACTGGATGTTCAGTCTCTGATTATTTGTGGTCTAATAAAAACTCTTCTTATTGTGACTCCATTATCAGTCTCTGCTTCTTTGTGGTCTAATAAAAAATCTTCTTATTGTGAGTGGATGTTCAGTCTCTGCATATTTGTGGTCTAATAAAAACTCTCCTTATTGTCAGTGGATGTTCAGTGTCTCCTTCTTTGTGGTGTAATAAAAACTTTCCTTATCGTCACTGGATGTTCAGTCTCTGATTATTTGTGGTCTGATGAAAACTCTTCTTGTCAGTGGATGTTCAGTCTCTGCTTTTTTGTGGTGTCATAAAAACTTTTCTTTTTGTCACTGGATTTTCAGTCTCTGCTTTTGTGGTCTAATAAAAACTCTCCTTATTGTCACTGGATGTTCAGTCTCTCCTTCTTTGTGTCCTAATAAAAACTTCTTATTGTCACTGGATGTTCTGACTCTGTTTCTTTGTGGTCTAATAAAACCCTTCTTATTGTCACTGGTTGTTCAGTCTCTACTTCTTTGTGCTGTAATAAAACTCTCCTTATTGTCACTGGATGTTCAGCTCTGCTTCTTTGTGGTGTAATAAAACTCTCCTTATTGTCACTGGATGTTCAGTCTCTTCTTCTTTGTGGTCTAATAAAACTCTTCTTATTGTCACTGGATGTTCAGTCTCTGCTTCTTTGTGGTGTAATAAAACTCTTCTTATTGTCAGTGGATGTTCAGTCTCTCCTTCTTTGTGGTGTAATAAAACTCTTCTTATTGTCACTGGATGTTCAGTCTCTTCTTCTTTGTGGTCTAATAAAACTCTCCTTATTGTCACTGGATGTTCAGTCTCTGCTTCTTTGTGTCCTAATAAAATCTTCTTATTGTCACTGGATGTTCTGACTCTGTTTCTTTGTGGTCTAATAAAAACTCTCCTTATTATCACTGGATGTTCAGTCTCTTCTTCTTTGTGGTGTAATAAAAACTCTCCTTATTGTCAGTGGATGTTCAGTCTCTGCTTCTTTGTGGTGTAATAAAACTCTCCTTATTGTCACTGGATGTTCAGTCTCTGCTTCTTTGTGGTCTAATAAAAACTCTCTTATTGTCACTGGATGTTCAGTCTCTCTTCTTTGTGGTCTAATAAAACTCTCCTTATTGTCATGTTCAGTCTCTGCTTCTTTGTGGTCTAATAAAACTCTCCTTATTGTCACTGGATGTTCAGTCTCTGCTTCTTTGTGGTCTAATAAAACTCTCCTTATTGTCACTGGATGTTCAGTCTCTGCTTCTTTGTGGTGTAATAAAACTCTCCTTATTGTCACTGGATGTTCAGTCTCTGCTTCTTTGTGGTCTAATAAAAACTCTCCTTATTGTCACTGGATGTTCAGTCTCTGCTTCTTTGTGGTCTAATAAAACTCTCCTTATTGTCACTGGATGTTCAGTCTCTGCTTCTTTGTGGTCTAATAAAACTCTCCTTATTGTCAGTGGATGTTCAGTCTCTGCTTCTTTGTGGTGTAATAAAACTCTCCTTATTGTCACTGGATGTTCAGTCTCTGCTTCTTTGTGGTCTAATAAAACTCTCCTTATTGTCACTGGATGTTCAGTCTCTGCTTCTTTGTGGTGTAATAAAACTCTCCTTATTGTCACTGGATGTTCAGTCTCTGCTTCTTTGTGGTGTAATAAAACTCTCCTTATTGTCACTGGATGTTCAGTCTCTGCTTCTTTGTGGTCTAATAAAACTCTTCTTATTGTCACTGGATGTTCAGTCTCTGCTTCTTTGTGGTGTAATAAAACTCTCCTTATTGTCACTGGATGTTCAGTCTCTGCTTCTTTGTGGTGTAATAAAAACTCTTCTTATTGTCACTGGATGTTCAGTCTCTGCTTCTTTGTGGTGTAATAAAACTCTCCTTATTGTCACTGGATGTTCAGTCTCTGCTTCTCTTATTGTCATTGTCACTGGATGTTCAGTCTCTGCTTCTTTGTGGTGTAATAAAACTCTTCTTATTGTCACTGGATGTTCAGTCTCTGCTTCTTTGTGGTGTAATAAAACTCTCCTTATTGTCACTGGATTGTTCAGTTCAGTCTCTGCTTCTTTGTGGTGTAATAAAACTCTTCTTATTGTCACTGGATGTTCAGTCTCTGCTTCTTTGTGGTGTAATAAAACTCTTCTTATTGTCACTGGATGTTCAGTCTCTGCTTCTTTGTGGTGTAATAAAACTCTTCTTATTGTCACTGGATGTTCAGTCTCTGCTTCTTTGTGGTGTAATAAAACTCTTCTTATTGTCACTGGATGTTCAGTCTCTGCTTCTTTGTGGTCTAATAAAACTCTTCTTATTGTCTTATGTTCAGTCTCTGCTTCTTTGTGGTCTAATAAAAACTCTTCTTATTGTCACTGGATGTTCAGTCTCTGCTTCTTTGTGGTGTAATAAAACTCTCCTTATTGTCACTGGATGTTCAGTCTCTGCTTCTTCTTTGTGGTGTAATAAAACTCTTCTTATTGTCAGTGGATGTTCAGTCTCTGCTTCTTTGTGGTCTAATAAAACTCTCCTTATTGTCACTGGATGTTCAGTCTCTGCTTCTTTGTGGTCTAATAAAACTCTCCTTATTCTTGGATGTTCAGTCTCTGCTTCTTTGTGGTCTAATAAAACTCTTCTTATTGTCACTGGATGTTCAGTCTCTGCTTCTTTGTGGTGTAATAAAACTCTCCTTATTGTCACTGGATGTTCAGTCTCTGCTTCTTTGTGGTCTAATAAAACTCTTCTTATTGTCACTGGATGTTCAGTCTCTGCTTCTTTGTGGTGTAATAAAACTCTTCTTATTGTCACTGGATGTTCAGTCTCTGCTTCTTTGTGGTGTAATAAAACTCTTCTTATTGTCACTGGATGTTCAGTCTCTGGCTCTTTGTTGTCTTATAAAAACTTCTTATTGTCACTGGATGTTCTGACTCTGTTTCTTTGTGGTCTAATAAAAACTCTCCTTATTATCACTGGATGTTCAGTCTCTGCTTCTTTGTGGTGTAATAAAACTCTCCTTATTGTCACTGGATGTTCAGTCTCTGCTTCTTTGTGGTCTAATAAAACTCTCCTTATTGTCACTGGATGTTCAGTCTCTGCTTCTTTGTGGTCTAATAAAAAAAACTCTCTCTAATAAAAACTCTCCTTGTCACTGGATGTTCAGTCTCTGCTTCTTTGTGGCCTAATAAAAGCTCTTCTTATTGTCACTGGATGTTCTGACTCTGTTTCTTTGTGGTCTAATAAAAACTCTCCTTATTGTCACTGGATGTTCAGTCTCTGCTTCTTTGTGGTCTAATAAAACTCTTCTTATTGTCACTGGATGTTCAGTCTCTGCTTCTTTGTGGTCTAATAAAACTCTCCTTATTGTCACTGGATGTTCAGTCTCTGCTTCTTTGTGGTGTAATAAAACTCTCCTTATTGTCACTGGATGTTCAGTCTCTGCTTCTTTGTGGTGTAATAAAACTCTCCTTATTGTCACTGGATGTTCAGTCTCTGCTTCTTTGTGGTCTAATAAAACTCTTCTTATTGTCACTGGATGTTCAGTCTCTGCTTCTTTGTGGTCTAATAAAACTCTCCTTATTGTCACTGGATGTTCAGTCTCTGCTTCTTTGTGGTGTAATAAAACTCTCCTTATTGTCACTGGATGTTCAGTCTCTGCTTCTTTGTGGTGTCAGTGTCTCTGCTTCTTTGTGGTGTAATAAAAACTCTCCTTATTGTCACTGGATGTTCAGTCTCTGCTTCTTTGTGGTCTAATAAAACTCTTCTTATTGTCACTGGATGTTCAGTCTCTGCTTCTTTGTGGTCTAATAAAACTCTTCTTATTGTCACTGGATGTTCAGTCTCTGCTTCTTTGTGGTCTAATAAAACTCTCCTTATTGTCACTGGATGTTCAGTCTCTGCTTCTTTGTGGTGTAATAAAAACTCTCCTTATTGTCACTGGATGTTCAGTCTCTGCTTCTTTGTGGTCTAATAAAAATTCTTCTTATTGTCATTGGTTGTTCAGTCTCTGCTTCTTTGTGGTCTAATAAAACTCTCCTTATTGTCACTGGATGTTCAGTCTCTGCTTCTTTGTGGTGTAATAAAACTCTCCTTATTGTCACTGGATGTTCAGTCTCTGCTTCTTTGTGGTGTAATAAAACTCTTCTTATTGTCACTGGATGTTCAGTCTCTGCTTCTTTGTGGTCTAATAAAACTCTCTTATTGTCACTGGATGTTCAGTCTCTGCTTCTTTGTGGTCTAATAAAACTCTTCTTATTGTCACTGGATGTTCAGTCTCTGCTTCTTTGTGGTGTAATAAAAACTATTCTTATTGTTACTGGATGTTCAATCTCTGCTTCTTTGTGGTGTAATAACAACTCTCCTTATTGTCACTGGATGTTCAGTCTCTGCTTCTTTGTGGTCTAATAAAACTCTCCTTATTGTCACTGGATGTTCAGTGTTTCCTTCTTTGTGGTGTAATAAAACTCTCCTTATTGTCACTGGATATTCAGTCTCTGCTTCTTTGTGGTCTAATAAAAACTCTCCTTATTGTCACTGGATGTTCAGTCTCTGCTTCTTTGTGGTGTAATAAAACTCTTCTTATTGTCACTGGATGTTCAGTCTCTGCTTCTTTGTGGTGTAATAAAAACTCTCCTTATTGTCACTGGATGTTCAGTCTCTGCTTCTTTGTGGTGTAATAAAAACTCTCCTTATTGTCACTGGATGTTCAGTCTCTGCTTCTTTGTGGTCTAATAAAACTCTCCTTATTGTCACTGGATGTTCAGTCTCTGCTTCTTTGTGGTCTAATAAAAACTCTCCTTATTGTCACTGGATGTTCAGTCTCTGCTTCTTTGTGGTCTAATAAAAACTCTCCTTATTGTCACTGGATGTTCAGTCTCTGCTTCAGTTTGTGGTGTAATAAAACTCTTCCTTATTGTCACTGGATGTTCAGTCTCTGCTTCTTTGTGGTCTAATAAAACTCTTCTTATTGTCACTGGATGTTCAGTCTCTGCTTCTTTGTGGTCTAATAAAATCTTCTTATTGTCACTGGATGTTCAGTCTCTGCTTCTTTGTGGTGTAATAAAAACTCTCCTTATTGTCACTGGATGTTCAGTCTCTTCTTCTTTGTGGTGTAATAAAACTCTCCTTATTGTCACTGGATGTTCAGTCTCTGCTTCTTTGTGGTCTAATAAAACTCTCTTATTGTCAGTGGATGTTCAGTCTCTGCTTCTTTTTTGTGGTGTAATAAAACTCTTCTTATTGTCACTGGATGTTCAGTCTCTGCTTCTTTGTGGTCTAATAAAACTCTCCTTATTGTCACTGGATGTTCAGTCTCTGCTTCTTTGTGGTGTAATAAAAACTCTCCTTATTGTCATCAAGATGGCAGATGAAATTACACATATGAGCGATAGTTCAACCTCTGTAGTGTCTGTATATATATCTATGTTTGTTGCAAGAAGATTGTTTTAAACGCAACATTACATTGCACTTACCAGGACATGATACATTTTACTTTATAAAATATATATACACAAAGGAGGGAACACTAAACGTTATTGAAACTTATAAACAAACGTGTACGTTCATCTTATAAATGTAAATAATTATTTCATAGTGAACAAAAGTTGATAATGAAATATATTACATTTTTTAAAGTACTATAACTTAACTGGTTGGTTGCTGTTAAGCCCAAAGAAACACGTTAAGATACTGTGTTCTGCCTACTGCTGATATCAACCTAAAGACTGGATATTCAGATTGATTTAAAAAACAGCCACCAGTTAACAGTGGTCAAAGTATTACATAGGAACACTTATATACATGTGTAGTTTATCCTATACTCAATTCATCCACATTTGTAGCTCAAATGGTATTAGTTCTATTTCTAAAGGTTTTCTATCTCACAGTGACGTAGTAGGTCCTCAGGCGATGTTCCCATGTTCGTATTACTTCATGCTAATTCTGTAAGCTCGACCAAAGAAGGCAACGCACCAGAGTATATCCAATTCTTTCTCTGCACAATACCCTAGGCTGTGGTGAGATAGAATATCATTACTTTTCGCTGAACTCATCTGGACCTCTGTTTCTTTAATATTGACTTAGGTGACGTATCACAAGTGAAATCATACAAACTTCCTAAAGAATAGCACCATGTTATGTGTTTGTTTATGTACTGGATGACGTTCATGGTCACTTGCTGAGAAAGTTAGATTTTCAAACGTTACTTTACACCAAGACGAAAGTTAAAAGCTAGGGACGTCATCTGCTATTGAACATCCTTCCCTCTAAACCTTGCTTTGCCCCTCCCATCTTTAGAATATCCAATAATGTGGTAATTCATAAAAGATGGCTACAAGTATACTACGCAGAATATTGACACAACGTGATCCCCCTTCTCGAATTGTTTTTAATTAGGTCCCTCTTAAAAATTACTTTAAATTGAACTTTCATAGTGTAGAAAGCATACTTAAATTACTTACTCAATCTAACAGTGCAGATAGCATAATTAAATGTATATTTAACTTGCTTCATCAAAAAGAAATTTGACCTAATTAAAATACTTTAAATTTAATACATTACAAAGACGTCCTATTGAAAAGTGCTTTAAACTTAATCTAATACAAAGATGTCCGATTGAAAAGTGCTTTAAACCTAATCTAACACAAAGATGACCTAATTAAAAATTGCTTTAAACTTAATCTAACACAAATATGTCCTATTGAAAAGTGTTTTAAACTTAATTTAACACAAAGATGTCCTATTGAAAAGTGCTTTAAGCTTAATCTAACACAAAGATGACATAATTAAAAAAATTTTGAAGCTAATCCATCATAAAAAATGTCCTAATGAAAAGGTTTTACACTTAAATCAATATAAACATTATAAAAATCTTGTAGGACTAAAAAATAGTATAATAAATATGGTGAAACTAAACCTGAGCTGTTTCATCAGGTACAAACGTTTTAATCATTCAAGAAACTAAACAAAGGAAGTCACACCTTAAAAAAAAACAAGCATAGGGAAAGTGGGTCTTCCAAAAGTGCTGAAGAAACAAGGTCCACCTTCTGAAATGTCTTAAGAATCTGCCATCTGATATCTCTGAAGAAAGAACCACTTCCCAAATCGCTGAAGACGGAAGGTCGATCTTTTGGAAAAGAAAGGCTGTCCACATTGTGAAAGACTTAAAGAATAAGTTGATACTGTCCAAAGGTATGGTACTTTATTTTTAAAATTGTGATATGAGATAAGTGTTTCGCAATTGGATTCTTAAAACAGAGGGACTCTCATTTATACTCAGTAAGTACAGACTGTATTAATTTTGCTCTGCAGCATCTGTGTATTGACGAGGATGTCATATTTTTTTCCTGGTTACATCATTTATACAACTTCTATACATCATTTTAAAAAAATAAATTCAGTAAGTAATCAAAGAGAGATGATTATCTCTCGTGGTGCTGAATCAAAGATGTCTAACTTACCCTCTCTCGTGCTGAACCAAGAGATGACTAACTTACCTTGTGCTGCTGAACCAAGAGATGACTGACTAACTTACTCTCGTGCCTCTAAACCAAGAGATGGCCAACTTACTCTCTGCTTCTGAACCATTATTTGAACAAACCAATGAGTTTCAAACTGTTGTAGGTTTAGACCCATGGAACCTGCGTTCTTTATCTATCCTTTGATGTCCTATATTCTCGTTGTTCTAACAAATGTAAATACTTTACCTAAACAACAGGTTATCTCTACAACTAGTGTGTTTCAATCTTCCATGTCGATGAATCGTAGGTTGGTATTCAAGTGTATTTTTTCACACAATAATGTCTTATTTAGAAGGAAAGGGTCACCTGTTTACCAATCGTTACGTTACTCAATCAAACGTAAAACGTGCCAGTAGTTTGTTATTTATTATTTGTTGTGCATACATACATATATCTGGCAGTATAGAATATATATCAGCATAAAAATAATAAGTTTGTTCTATTATAAATACTACAACTATGTTTGTACTGTTCTAGTTTATCCAACTATGTTTGTGTTCTAGTTTATCCAACTATGTTTGTACTGTTCTAGTTTATCCAACTAATTTCTCTTTTCAGTTGTTTGATTGTGTGAATCAGTAAATACCTAGCATGAGTTTTTATTTGACAGTACATATACTATAGAGTTATTGTTTCCCTTGTGTTTAACGTAGTTCAATTACTTCTCTCGAGCAGAACGCATCAGTTATGTTTTACACCATTGAAGTTCATCAGAGCATCTGCTTCTAAATGTGAAACACCAAGGACTTAAATGTTTTTTTTTTCCACATGGAACCCGTCGTTCTAAGGTTATTAAGCCTTTTCTTTTATCTAATTACAGTATTTTGAAATTCTTACTTCAAGCTGTACCAGGGCAGAACAATGACGTCTACTGAGTAACTTTGTAATGTGTCCCCTCCTAGAGGTGCTTTTAAGCCCATGAGGAAACTATGGAATCCATGGGGAATCCTTCGTAAAGCACTGTAAGCTTTATAGTTGTAAGATACTTCTGTAACTTTTCCCAGAGTGGCTTGATTAGGAACTTGCAGTGATACAACAGGCTGTGTAAAGAAGTTTATTTCGTCATTATATGTGTCGTTTCTTTGGAGAAGAATACTGAGACAAAGGTTCCATAATTACAGGTAAAGTATATACGAGCAACAGTTTGGACCAAATGATCTGGTATGATCCAGTTATAAAGAACCATTCAAGTTCAGAAGAGACGTGAATGGAGGAATGAATTTTATTGGTGAAGTGAAAGTGCATTATACTTGGAATTTTAGTATTGTTGTTTCCTGCCTAGATGTTCTCATGCAACACGCACCTTTATATACTTGTAGCTTATCAGTATTAAAATGTTTGGGTCTATTATTTATGATTCGTGGAGGCATAACATTATAGTTTACCGATAATAATAGTAGAAGTATGTCGTAAAACTTTAACTAAAACCTTTACATTACAGTTATTGTGTTTTCACCTCTTTGCCACTGTAAGAGAAAGCCATTCTTAAAGGCTTAGTGTTAAGCATAAACAGAGAACTTACAGACTTTGGTATCTGCGATTAAAATTCGTGTTCTTCGAATCTCTGTCACATCAAAATGTCGTTATAATGTGACAGTCATTTCTATTTGTTGGTAAAAAAGTAGCCAAAAGATGGATGAGGTGGGTGGTGCTGACTAGCTGACTTCCTTCTGGTCTCCCACTGCTAAATTAGGGACGGCTGGTGCAGATAGCCCTCGTGAAGCAAGCGCGGGGTTCAAAACAAACCAATCGTAAAGTTCCAGAGGGCACTAAGAGGCTTCTATCCATTGTTTATGAGGTTGTCCTGCTGCTTTCATGCGTTTGCATTTGTACTGAATAATGCTGTTTATGGCAAATAATGCCGTGTAATTAGATGTTCTAACAATTTCATTTGTTATCTCTTGTAGCGTGACAGGGATAATTCGTTTTTTTTATCTTCTCTCTTATCTGTGATGGTAACAACAACATTGTTTTAAACGTTTTAATAACACGTTTTGGTATACGTGACGAATTATCTTCTTTAAACAAACAAAACCGATAAATTCGACTTGTTGCTGGGACCTGTTTTACCTTAAACAAACTGTTTTGTTATTTTCATTTTAATGTTATAGAAAACAAAAGTGAACATAATTTTTACCAAAATCTTTTTCTTTAAGAACTGATAAAATTTCTCTAGAATGCTTTTCTCATTCTACGAAAATGTGTAATATTTTCACTTCAACAAAACAACTTAGGAGTATCTTTGAGAATTGGAGCATCTGAACAGAGGGTTGTCCATTAAAACAGCCTTCTTGTCGACATCTGTCAGGTTCCTTATGACAAATGTTTCCTCTGTTGAGATTATAATGGATACATTAGATCTAGGACTTTCTCCAAACCCCTCTTTCCAGGAAAGTTTTAACCCTGAATGAATTTTATTATTAAAACTTTGAACTTCGCATTTGCATGAATTAAAGGTGTATTTTATTTTTTTTTTGTTTGTTGTTGTTGACTGGAGGAAGAACACAGAAAAAAACGTTTTCGGATGGAAAACATATCTTATAGAATATCATCTCTCATCATATGTTACAATTAAAACTAGACATTTTGAAATAATGTTAACGTATTCTGAATGGAATAACTCTTGTTACGGAGAAACACCAATTGAGATGGAACAAGAGAATCATTATTACCGATTATAAGATGTGATAATGTAAACTTCACGCCTATGGATATTTCAAGTTTTCAGCAGTGGTACCGATTTGGCCGTTAAGCTGTTTCTGTTCAAAAAATAAAGGTTGGACGTGTTAATGTTAATAGGGGTAGAAAGTTTAATAAAATACATCACATGAGAAAGACCATATTGTATCAATTTACCTAAAGCGGATGTCTCTAGCAGATGCAACCATGAAACTATTTGCTGGGATCGTGTGATGTGGAACAAGGCTTATCACAGCAATAATAGTAGAGAAGAGTAGAGATGATATAAAACTTTTGCCAACAATAATAATACGTAGAATGGTGTCAAAATTTTAACAACAATAATATTATAGAATGGTGATGTCAAAACTTTACCAACAATAACACATGAATGATGTCAAAACTTTTGCAACAATAATAATATTACGTAGAATGATGTGAAAACTTTATCAACAATAATATTAGAAAATAGGAGATGATAAAACTTTATCAACAATAATATGGTCTTGAAACTTGCCAACAATAATTTGTTGAAGGTGGGTTGATAGGTTTCATGATATTTAATATTGGGTTTGTGGCTAACTGGATAAGGTTAGATGTTTGGATATAATTTCTGACAGCCTTACAGAACACCTTTTCCTACGTTATTGTGTAATCCCACTTGTGATCCTTTAAATTGAGTCTTAGTTCTAAGCTTTTTTTTGTTTCATAGGTACTATCATTACCTGATTACTTTGGCTACTTTCTATTTCTAAACTTTATTGTGTTTCATTTTACGTCTAATGGAACAACTGTACTATATACACCTTTCTGTTAAAGTCTGTGTCGTTACTGTGGAATGTTTTGTTCATCTAGTTACGTTTTCACATAAGTTGGAAGTGCTAAAAAGTAACCAATTTGTTTGCTTAAATCGCACATTCTGTTGGATTAAAACATTCAGATGTCTTAGAACTTTATAAGAAATATACTGGTTTTTATAGAACCACTCAGTATTTGTCCTGTACTTTATAAAGTACGTGGACAGTCGGTTTAAAATGTACAAATAAGTTATGTAATGCTATGCCTTTACTGAATCTAAGATTGTTTGTCTTAGATAGTTGTTTAGAAATATAAGGAACTTGTAAATTTTTTCTATTCAGAATGTTTTACAGCATAATCGAGTTTTCTCTATATGACTAATTCACGTAGAGGGCTGCGCATTATATTGATGCGAATTTGGAACCTCGCCATGTCGTTAAGGTTCATGTTAAACCATCAGATCCTCCCTCTTAGACGACTGGCATCTTTACAATAACATTGCAGGCTGCGCGTCTTTGGTATTTGTCTAATCACAACACTTCCTGCGTATGCTTTACATAATCTGTTATATGCTACGACGGTTTCTCAAATTTCTGTCAACATCCTGATCGTACAGAAATCCGCAGATGTATTCAGTGGTTTAACCGGTATGCCTTCTTGTGAAACAACATACTTGCGATACGCGATCAATGGATGGGTGATTGAACCTCACTTTGGTCAGCCATATCCTGCTGGACTCATTTCAGTTAAATTTTACTGTTTGTACTGTTTCTTGTGGCACATAAACAGCTTTTGCCACTGACCTTTATGTTTGGGAATTGTGACCTATTATAAGACGCCACACTTTCCTTTCCACGGGTACGGCAAGAACGACTTGTTACAAGTCTGTTTCTCAACGTTCCTAGTCTCCCATATTATTCCATATTCTCTTTCTTCCAAAACGAACAACTTTCAGTGACAGCACATCATCTACGGACTGAATTTATTACCAACGTGGGTGTATGTGGTAAACTGACTGGTATGGATATAAGAAAACCTTATTCGAAAGCAGAATAATAACCGTCACTAGCGTATTAGAGTAAAAAAAATTGAAACATTTAAGCTTCTTATGCAAACAAACTTGAGCTCACGTTAAACCAGCATTGTATATCTATTCTGAGTATTCCTTAATGGTAACTACCATGCGATGGGTTAAAATTTACAACACTTCTATCACCCACTTATTGTACTGAATCTCCACGACGCATGATGATAATCTAAATAAAGGGCGCAGTGTTATTCGTGTTGTCATTTTCAAATAAAAATTCTGTACTTATATAAGCAATTTCTACCATACATGTATTTACTAATGAGTTCCTCGTCTCATGAACTACTCAGCTTATTTATTATTATGATTTTATGTCGTTTCAACGCAGCTTTATATATTGGCTGTGATTGTCACGTGACTTGTCAGGTTTACCAATGTTAACAAAATACCCATAAAATTGCACAATAATTTTTTTATGTCGGTGAAAGTATCGTCTAACCCGCAGAAAACATTTTTAGAAAATGCGCTTCTTATCGTGAAAAACATCCATTGTGTTTATAAAGCAGAAACACGTGTGATATGTTTTTTTATGGGTCTGACCACAAGGTGGCGCTAAACCTTTATTTACTTTGATTCTCTTAAGAATGTAGTTAAAGTAACTGTACACATGGATGAGAACTCGTAAATATAAAGTGATAATTGTGTGATGTATGAAATAAGTTATTTACCGATGATCTACATATACGTTTGTTATTATGCACAAAGCTACTCTATGTATGTTCTTCTCACTAATTATATATTGCTACGTCGCATAGAATATGGTTGTTTGACTTGTTCCAACAAATAGAATTTATCAACTACGGAGCCAGTGGCAGACATCGGTGTAAAACAAGTTGATATTTGAGTTGTATAATGAACTAGAAATGTATTTGTAGGAATTAACATCAGTCCACAACTTTCTTAAGATCGATTAAAACCTAAAAAAAAATCATTTCTTGAAACAGCGTAAGTAACCTGTTCGCCAGATAAGATATTCCATACAAAACACCTTCTATTGCATGATGAGTAGGCATGTTTCATTCTTACACGCACATTTGATTCATATCACATTAGTCTTATATTAAAGCCAATAGGTTAACAAAACCAAACATTTTATTTCTTGCACGAATAGACATCTCCAGTTGTTCCATAGTATTTTGTAGCATCTAAAAATAAAAAAATTCAAAATGCGTCTAAAAACATTTCATTTTCACTTGGATTTTACGTTCTAAAATTTCCAGATATAAAACTCGAACTGTTGTAGTCTCTTCAATATCGACTAAGGTCGAGTGTCTAGATTTGTTCTAGTCTTTTACTAAGATCGAGTGTTTAGAGTTGTTCTAATCTGTTACTAAGATCCGTTGTCTAGAGTTGTTATAATCTGTCACTAGATCCTAAGTTTGTTCTACTTTTAACTTCTAGATCCTGTCTAGAGTTGTTCTAGTTTGTATCTGAGATCCAGTGTCTAGAGTTGTTCTAGTCTGTTACTAAGATCCAGTGTCTGAGGTTGTTCTAATCTGTTTACTAAGATCGAGAGTCTAGAGTTGTTCTAGTCTATTACAAAGATCTAGTGTTTAGAGTTGTTCTAGTCTGTTACTAAGATCCAGTGTCTAGTGTTGTTCTAATCTCTTACTAAGATCCAGTGTCTAGAGTTGTTCTAGTCTCTTACTAAGATCCAGTGTCTAGAGTTGTTCTATTCTGTTACTAAGATCCAGTGTCTAGAGTTGTTCTAACCTGTTACTAACATCCAGTGACTAGAGTTGTTCTAGTATTTACTAAGATCCAGTGTCTAGAGTTGTTCTAATCTGATACTAAGATCGATTGTCTAGAGTTGTTCTAGTGTGATACTAAGATCGAGTGTCTAGAGTTGTTCTAATCTGTTACTAAGATCGAGTGTCTAGATGGTTTCTACTCTGTTACTAAGATCCAGTGTCTAGAGATATTCTAATGTTTTACTAAGATCGAGTGTTTAGAGTTGTTCAAATCTGTTACTAAGATCCAGTGTCTAGAGTTGTTCTAGTGTCACAGAGATCCAGTGTCAGAGTTGTTCTAGTTTTTACTAAAGATCCAGTGTCTAGAGTTGTTCTAATCTGTTGCTAAGATCCAGTGTCTAGAGTTGTTCTAATCTGTCACTAAGATCCAGTGACTAGAGTTGTTCTACTTTGTAACTAAGATCCAGTGACTAGAGTTGTTCTAATCTGTCACTAAGATCCAGTGTCTAGAGTGGTCATACTTTGTAACTAAGATCCAGTGTCTAGAGTGGTTCTACTTTGTAACTAAGATCCAGTGACTAGAGTTGTTCTAGTATTTACTAAGATCCAGTGTCTAGAGTTGTTCTAATCTGATACTAAGATCCAGTGTCTAGAGATATTCTATGTTTTACTAAGATCGAGTGTTTGGAGTTGTTCTGTCTGTTTACTAAGATCCAGTGTCTAGAGTTGTTCTAGTTTGTTACAGGTCAGTTATCAGAGTTGTTCTAGTTTGTTACAAAGATCGAGTGTTTAGAGTTGTTCTAGTCTGTTACTAAGATCCAGTGTCTAGAGTTGTTCTACTTTGTAACTAAGATCCACTGTCTAGAGTTGTTCTAATCTGATACTAAGATCCAGTGTCTAGAGATATTCTAATGTTTTACTAAGATCGAGTGTTTAGAGTTGTTCTAGTCTGTTACTAACATCCAGTGACTAGAGTTGTTCTAGTATTTACTAAGATCCAGTGTCTAGAGTTATTCTAGTCTGTTATTAAGATCAGTGTCGGTTGTACTAATCTGTTACTAAGATCCAGTGACTAGAGTTGTTCCTGGTATTTACTAAGATCCGGTGTCTAGAGTTATTCTAGTCTGTTTACTAACATCCGAGTATTTTAGAGTTGTTCTTCAGTATTTACTAAAGATCCAGTGTCTAGAGTTGTTCTGGTCTGTTACTAAGATCCAGTGTCTAGAGTTCAAGCTTTACTAAGATCGAGTGTCTAGAGTTGTTCTATTATTACTTAGATCCAGTGTCTAGAGTTGTTTAGTCTGTCACTAAGATCAAGTGTCTAGACTTGTTCAGGATTTACTAAGTCGAGGTGTTCTAGAGTTGTTCTAGTTTGACAACAAGATCCAGTGTCTAGAGTTGTTCCAGTTTGTTTACTAAGATCCGGTGTCTAGAGGTTGTTCTAATCTGTTACCAAGATCCAGTGTCTAGAGTTGTTCTAATTATGTGTGTTAAAGATCATGTGTCTAAAGTTGACTGTGTAATCTGATTTACAGATCAAATGTCTAGAGATGGTTTCTAAGTATTGTTACTAAGATCCAGTGTCTAGAGTTGTTCTACTGTGTATTTTAAGATCCAGTGTCTAGAGTTGTTTCTAATCTGTTATTTACTAAGATCAGAGTGTCTAGAGTTGTTCTATTCTGTTTACTAAGATCGAGTGTTTAGAGTTTGTTCTGGTATGTTACTAAGATCCAGTGTCTGGAGTTGTTCTAAGTCTGTTACTAAGATCCAGTGTCTAGAGTTGTTCTAATCTGTTACTAAGATCCAGTGTCTAGGATTTGTTCTGGTTTGTTACTAGGATCAAGTGTCTAGAGTTGTTCTAGTCTGTTACTAAGATCAGAGTGTCTGGAGTTGTTCTATTCTGTTACTAAGATCGAGTGTCTAGAGTTGTTCTAGTATTTACTAAGATCCAGTGTCTGGAGTTGTTCTAGTCTGTTACTAAGATCGAGTGTTTAGAGTTGTTCTAATCTGTTACTAAGATCCAGTGTCTAGAGTTGTTCTAGTCTTTGTCTAAAGATCCAGTGTCTAGAGTTGTTCTAGTTTGTTACTGAATCCAGTGTCTAGAGTGTTTCTAGTCTGTTTACTAAAGATCCAGTGTCTGAGAGTTGTTTCTAATCTGTTACTAAGATCCAGTGTCTAGAGATGTTTTAATTTGTTACTAAGATCCAGTGTCTAGAGTTGTTCTAAATCTGTTACTAAGATCAGTGTCTAGGAGTTTTTCTAATCTGTTACTAAGATCGAGTGTTTAGAGTTGTTCTAATCTGTTACTAAGATCCAGGTGTCTAGATGTTGTTCTGGTCTGTTACAGAGATCCAGTGTCTAGAGTTGTATTCTAGTGTTTTACTAAGATCGAGTGTCTGAGTTGTTCTAAATCTGTTACTAAGATCAGAGTGTCTAGAGTTGTTCTAGTTTGTCAGAGATCAGTGTAGAGTTTTGAGTTTGTTTACTAGATCCAGTGTCTAGAGTTGTTCTAATCTGTTGCTAAGATCCAGTGTCACAGAGTTCTAATCTGTTACTAAGATCCAGTGTCTAGAGTTGTTCTGCTTCTGTTACTAAGATCAGTGTCTAGAGTTGTTCTAGTAATGCTAAGATCCAGTGTCTAGAGTTGTCATACTTTGCTAAGATCCAGTGTCTAGAGAATTGTTCTATTCTGTTACTAAGATCCGATTGTCTAGAGTTGTTCTAATCTGTTACTAAGATCCAGTGTCTAGAGTTTGTTCTAATCTGTTACTAAGATCCAGTGTCTAGAGTTGTTCTAGTCTGTTACTAAGATCGAGTGTCTAGAGTTGTTCTATTATGTTACTAAGATCAAGTGTCTAGAGTTGTTCTTGTCTGTTACTAGAGATCAAGTGTCTAGAGTTGTTCTAGCTTTTTGCAAAGATCAGGTGTTTAGAGTTGTTCTAGTCTGTTACTAAGATCCAGTGTCTAGGTTATTCTAGTCTGTTACTAAGATCCAGTGTCTAGAGTTGTTCTAATCTGTTACTAAGATCCAGTGTCTAGAGTTGATCAATGTTTTAGTAAGATCGAGTGTTTAGAGTTGTTCTATTCTGTTACTAGATCCAGGTGTCTAGAGTTGTTCTAGTCTATTTACTAAGATCCAGTGTCTGGAGTTGTTCTGGTCTGTTACTAAGATCCAGTGTCAAAGGTTGTTCTTCATTTCTGTTACTAAGATCCAGTGTCTTAGAGTTGTTTTCTAGTTTGTTACTAAGATCCAGTGTCTAGAGTTGTTCGTCTGTTACTAAGATCCAGTGTCAAAGTTGTTCTTTTATTTACTAAGATCCACAGAGTTGTTTGGTCTGTAGCAAGATCAATGTCTAGAGTTTGTTCAAAGCTTTACTAAGATCGAGTGTTTAGAGTTGTTCTGTATTTACTAAGATCAGTGTCAGAGTTGTTTAGTGTCTGCACTAAGATCCAGTGTCTAGAGTTGTTCAAAGATTTTACTAAAGATCCAGTCTCAGAGTTGTTCTAAGCTGTTACTGAGATCGAGGTGTCTAGGGTTGTTGTTCTAGTTTGTTACTAAGATCGAGTGTCTTAGAGTTGTTCTAATCTGTTACTAAGATCCAGTGTCTAGAGTTGTTCTAGTCTGTTACTAAGATCCAGTGTCTAGAGTTATTCTGGTCTGTTACTAAGATCCATTGTGTCTAGGGTTGTTCTAGTCTTTTACTAAGATCGATGGTCTAGAGTTGTTCTATCTGTTACTAAGATCAGGATTGTCTAGATGGTTTCTACTTACTTTATTTTAAGATCCAGTAGAGATATTATTCTAATGTGTTACGATCGAGTGTGTTCTGGGATTTGTTCTAATCTGTTTGCACAAGATCCAGTGTCTAGAGTTGTTCTAGTTTGTCTGAGATCCAGTGTCTAGAGTTGTTCTAGTTTGTTAGATCCAGTGTCTAGAGTTGTTCTAATTGGTCTGTCACTAAGATCAAGTGTCTAGAGTTTTCTAATCTGTTACTCAGTGTTTAGGAGTTGTTTTCTAATCTGTTAAAGATCGAGTGTCTAGAGTTGTTCTAGTCTGTTACTGAAGATCCAGTGTCTTGAGTTGTTCTAATCTGTTACTAAGATCGAGTGTCTAGAGTTGTTCTAGTCTGTTACTAAGATCCAGTGTCTAGAGTTGTTCCTAATCTGTTACTAAGATCAAGTGTCTAGAGATGTTTTTATTTACTAACATCAGTGTGTGTTCTAGTTTGTTACTAAGATCCGGTGTCTCAGAGTTGTTCTAGTCTGTTACTAAGATCCGGTGTTTATAAGTTGTTCTAGTCTATTTTAAAGATCCAGTGTCTAGAGGTTGTTTCTAATCTGTTACTAAGATCCAGTGTCTAGAGTTGTTTAGTTACTACTAAGATCCAGTGTCTAGAGTTGTTCTAGTCTGTATCTAAGATCCAGTGTCTAGGAGTTGTTTCTAGTTTGTTTACTAGGATCGAGGTGTCTATAAGTTGTTCTGGTCTGTTACTAAGATCCAGTGTCTAGGAGTTGTTCTAATCTGTATCTAAGATCCAGTGTCTAAGAGTTGTTTTAATTTTGTTACTAAGATCAGGTGTGTCTAGAGTTGTTCTTGTCTGTACTTTAAGATCCGGGTGTTTGGAGGTTGTTCTAATCTGTTACTAAGATCCAGTGTCTAGAGTTGAGTCTGTCTGTTTACTTGTCAGTGTTTAGAGTGTTACATTTAATTATTTTCAGATCCAGTGTCTAGAGGTTCAGTCTGTCAAATCAGTCTAAAGTTGTTCAAAGCTTTTACTAAGATCCAGTGTCTAGGTTATTCTAGTCTGTTACTAGATCCAGTGTCTTGAGTTGTTCTAGTCTGTTACTAAGATTGAGTGTTTAGAGTTATTCTAGTCTCTTACTAAGATCCAGTGTCTTGAGTTGTTCTAATCTGTTACTAAGATCAAGTGTCTGGAGTTGTTCTATTCTGTTACTAAGATCGAGTGTCTAGAGTTGTTCTAGTATTTACTAAGATCCAGTGTCTGGAGTTGTTCTGGTCTGTTACACTAAGATCAGTGTCTAGAGTTGTTCTAATCTGTCTATTACTAGATCCAGTGTTTAGAGTTGTTCTAGTTTGTGTGAGAGATCCAGTGTCTAGAAGTTGTTTCTGTTTGTTTACTAAGATCCAGTGTCTAGAGTTGTTCTAATCTGTTACTAAGATCGAGTGTTTAGAGTTGTTCTAATCTGTTACTACGATCTATTGTCTAGAGTTGTTCTAGTTAGTATCTGAGATCCAGTGTCTAGAGTTGTTGTAGTTTGCTACTAAGATCCAGTGTCTAGAGTTGTTCTAATCTGTTACTAACATCCAGTGACTAGAGTTGTTCTAGTATTTACTAAGATCCAGTGTCTAGAGTTATTCTAGTCTGTTACTAAGATCCAGTGTCAAGAGTTGTTCTAGTATTTACTAAGCTCCAGTGTCTAGAGTTGTTCTAGTTTACTATCGATCGTTGTCTAGAGTTGTTCTTTTACTAAGATCCGGTGTCTAGGGTTGTTCTATTCTGTTGCTAAGATCCGGTGTCTAGGAGTTGTTCACAGCTTTTAGTAAGATCAAGTGTCTGGAGTCATTCTAGTCTGTTGCTAAAGATCCAGTGTCTAGAGTTGTTCTAGTTTGTTGCTAAGATCCAGTGTCTAGAGTTGTTGAGCTTTTACTAAGATCCAGTGTCTAGGTTTATTCTAGTGTTAGATCAGTGTCTTGGTTGTTTCTGTCTGTTACTAGAGAGATTTGTGTGTCTATAGTTGTTCTGGTCTGTGTTACTAAGATCCAGTGTCTAGAGTTGTTCTAAGCTTTTACTAAGATCAAGGTGTTCAGGTTGTTGTTCTATTCTGTTACTAAGATCGAGTGTCTAGAGTTGTTCTAGTATTTTGCTAAGATCAGTGTCTGTTCTAGTCTGTTACTAAGATCCAGTGTCTCTGGAGTTGTTCTAATCTGTTACTAAGATTGAGTGTGTCTAGAGTTGTTCTAGTCTGTTACTAAGATCCAGTGTCTTGAGTTGTTCTAACTGTTACTTTAAAGATCAAGTGTCTGAGGTTGTTCTATTCTGTTACTAAGATCAAGTGTCTAGAGTTTGTTCCAATCACACTACTAAGATCAGGGTGTGCTGGGTTGTTCTAATCTGTTACTAAGATCGAGTGTCTAGAGTTTGTTCTAATGTCTGTTACTAAGATCCAGTGTTACTAGAGGTTTGTTCTAGTTTGTCCTGAGATCCAGTGTCTAGAGTTGTTTTGGTCTGTCACTTTAAAGATCAAGTTCTATTACCAGGGTGGTGATCAAAAGCTTTTAAGATCGAGTGTCTAGATTTGTTTAGTCTTTACTAGATCCAGTGTAGAGTTATTCTAGTCTGTACACTTTAAGATCGAGTGTCTGGAAGTTGTTCTAATCTGTAGATCCAGTGTCTAGAGTTGTTCTAGTTTGTCACTAAGATCCAGTGTCTAGAGTTGTTCTGGTTTGTTACTAAGATCCAGTTGTCTAGAGTTGTTTTAGTCTGTCACTTTTCTAGATCAAATTAATGTCTGAGAGTTGTTCTAGCTTTTAAGATCGAGGTCTCTAGAGTTGTTTCTAGTCTGTTACACAAGATCGAGTGTCTAGAGTTGTTTATGGTCTATTTTTTTAAGATCGAGGTGTCTTCAGGTGTTCTACAATCTGTTAGGTGGTGTCTAGAGTTGTTTCTGTTACAAAGATCAGTGTCTGTTTTCAATCTGATACTAAGATCGATTGTCTAGAGTTGTTCTAGTGTGATACTAAGATCGAGTGTCTAGAGTTGTTCTAATCTGTTACTAAGATCGAGTGTCTAGATGGTTTCTACTCTGTTACTAAGATCCAGTATCTAGAGATATTCTAATGTGTTACTAAGATCGAGTGTTTAGAGTTGTTTGTCCTCTCTGTTACTAAGATCGAGGTGACTAGAGTTGTTTTACTAGTTTGTCAGATATCCGAGTGTATGCAAGATGTTCTAGAGTTTGTTTACTAAGATCCAGTGTCTAGAGTTGTTCTAATCTGTTGCTAAGATCAGAGTCTCAGAGAGTTTTTCTAATCTCATTACTAAGATCCAGTGTCTAAAGTTGTTCTAATCTGTTTACTAAGATCCAATGTTTGAGGTTGTTCTAATCTGTTACTAAGATCCAGTGTCTAGAGTTTTTTAGTTTGTATCTGAGATCCAGTGTCTAGAGTTGTTCTAGTTTGTTACTAAGATCCAGTTTCTATAGGTGTTCTAGTCTGTTACTAAAGATCCAGTGTCTAGAGTTGTTCTAATCTGTTACTAAGATCCAGTGTCTAGAGATGTTTTAATTTGTTACTAACATCCAGTGTCTAGAGTTGTTCTAATCTGTTTTACTTCAAGATCGAGAGTGTTTTGAGTTGTTCTAAATCTCTTACTAAGATCGAGTGTTTAGAGTTGTTCTAGTCTGTTACTAAGATCGAATGTCTAGAGTTGTTCTAATCTGTTACTAAGATCCAGTGTCTAGAGTTGTTTTACCCTGTTACTAAGATCGAGTGTCTAGAGTTGTTCTAATCTGTTACTAAGATCCAGTGTCTAGAGTTGTTCTAATCTGTTACTAAGATCGAGTGTTTAGAGTTGTTCTAATCTGTTACTAAGATCAAGTGTCTAGGTTGTTCTAGTTTGTACATCAAGATCCAGTGTCTAGAGTTGTTTCTAGTTTGTTACTAAGATCCAGTGTCTAGAGTTGTTCTAATCTGTTACTAACATCCAGTGTCTAGAGTTGTTCTAGTATTTACTAAGATCCAGTGTCTAGAGTTATTCTAGTCTGTTACTAAGATCCAGTGTTTAGAGTTGTTCTAGTATTTACTAAGATCCAGTGTCTAGAGTTGTTCTAGTCTGTCTACAGGATCCGGTGTCTCAGAGTTGTTCAAAGCTTTTTACTAAGATCCAGTGTCTGAGTTGTTCTAGATTTGCTCAAGATCAGTGTCTAGAGTTGTTCTAAGTCTGTTTGCTAGATCCAGTGTCTTGGGTTGTTTAGTCTGTTACTAAGATGAGTGTCTAGAGTTGTTCTAATTCTGCGATCAGTGTCTTGAGGTTTATAAATCTGTTACTAAGATCAGGTGTCTAGGAGTTGTTTCTATTCTGTTACTAAAGATCGAGTGTCTAGAGTTGTTTCTAGTATTTACTAAGATCCAGTGTCTAGAGTTGTTTTCTGGTGTATTTGCTAAGATCAGTGTCTAGAGTTGTTCTAATCTGTTACTAAGATCCAGTGTTTAGGATTTGTTCTAGTTTGTTACAAAATCCAGTGTCTAGAGTTGTTCTAGTTTGTTACTAAGATCCAGTGTCTAGAGTTGTTCTAATCTGTTACTAAGATCGAGTGTCTAGAGTTGTTCTGGTCTGTTACTAAGATCAGGTGTCTAAGTTGTTCTTAGTTTTTTACATAAGAGTCCAGTGTCACAGATTTGTTTTAGATTTTACTAAGATCCGGAGGTTGTTCTAATCTGTTTACTAAGATCCAGTGTCTACAGAGTTGTTCTAGTTTGTCACTAAGATCCAGTGTCTAGAGTTGTTCTAGTCTGTTTTAAGATCGTGTCTAAGGTTGTATTTTAAGATCAGTGTCTAGAGTTGTTCTAAATTGTTACTAAGATCCGGTGTCTAGAGTTGTTCTGGTCTTTTACTAAGATCCGGTGTCTAGAGTTGTTTTGGTCTGTCACTAAAGATCAAGTGTCTAGAGTTTGTCAGCTTTTTGTTACAAGATCGAGTGTCTAGAGTTGTTCTGTATTATTTACTAAGATCAAGTGTCTAGGTTGTTCTAGTTTGTCACTAAGATCAAGTGTCTAGAGTTGTTCTAAAGCTGTTACTAAGATGAAGTGTCTAGGGGTTTATTCTAGTTTTTTACTAAGATCCAGTGTCTTGGGTTGTTCTAATCTGTTACTAAGATGTCATTGTTGTCTAGAGTTGTTCTTTGGTCTGTTACAAAGATCCAGGTGTCTAGAGAGTTGTTCTGAATCTGATTACTAAGATCGGTAATGTCTAGGTTGTTCTATTCTGTTACTAAGATCGGAGTTGTAGAGTTGTTGTAATCTGTTACTAAGATCCAGTGTCTAGATGGTTTCTACTCTGTTTTGCTAAGATCCAGTGTCTAGAGTTGTTCTACAATGTATTTACTAAGATCGAGTGTTTAGGTTGTTGTTCTAATTCTGTTTTTCAAGATCAGTACTCTAGAGTTGTTCTAGTTTGTCACTGAGATCAGTGTCTAGAGTTGTTCTAGTTTGTTACTAAGATCCAGTGTCTAGAGTTGTTCTATCTGTTTGCTAAGATCAAGTGTCTGGAGTTTTCTAATCTGTTACTAAGATCCAGTGTCTACTAGGTTGTTCTGTCTGTTTACTAAGATCCAGTGTTTAGGATTTGTTGATTCTAATCTGTTTTTTTAAGATCTGGTGTCTACAGAGTTCTTTTTTAGTTTGTATCACAGATCCAGTGTCTAGAGGTTGTTCTAGTTGTTGTTACTAAGATCCAGTTGTCTATAGAGGTGTTCTAATAGTCTGTTACTAAAGATCCAGTGTCTAGAGTTGTTCTAAGTCTGTTACTAAGATCCAGTGTCTAGAGATGTTTTAATTTGTTACTAAGATCCAGTGTCTAGAGAGTTGTTTCTAATCTGTTACTAAGATCGAGTGTTTAGAGTTGTTCTAATCTGCTAAGATCGAGTGTCTAGAGTTGTTCTAATCTGTTTTACAAGATCCAGTGTCTGAGTTGTTTTAATCTGTTTACTAAGATCGAGGTGTCTAGAGTTGTTTTTAATCTGTTTACTAAGATCAGTGTCTAGAGTTTGTTCTAATCTGTTACTAAGATCGAGTGTTTAGAGTTGTTCTAATCTGTATCACAGAGATCCAATGTCTACAGGATTTGTTCTAGTTTGCTATCACAGAGATCCAGTGTCTAGAGTTGTTTACTAGTTTGCTAGTTGTTCTTAATCTGTTACTAAGATCGAGTGTGTCTAGAGTTGTTTCTAGTATTTACTAAGATCCAGTGTCTGGAGTTTGTTCTAGTCTGTTACTAAGATCGAGTGTCTAGAGTTGTTCTAATCTCTGTTACTAAGATCCAGTGTCTAGAGTTGTTCTAGTTTGTTACTAAGATCAAGTGTCTAGGTTGTTCTGGTTGTTACTAAAGATCAGTGTCTAGAGTTTGTTTACTGTTATTCTGTATTTACTGTAAAGATCTAGGAATTTAAGATCCAGGTGATAAAGGTTGTTCTATTCTGTTACAAGATCCAGTGTCAGAGTTGTTCTAGTCTTTACTAAGATCCAGTGTCTAGAGTTGTTCTAGTCTGTTACTACAAGATCCAGTGTCTAAGAGTTGTTCTATTGCTGTTACTAAGATCCAGTGTCTAGAGTTTTTCTAGTCTCTACTAAGATCAAGTGTCTAGAGTTGTTCTAAGCTTTACTAGATCGAGGTGTCTAGTTGTTCTAGTCTGTTACTAAGATCCAGTGTCTTGAGTTTGTTCTAATCTGTTACTAGATCCAGTGTCTGAGTTGTTCTAATCTGTTACTAAGATCGAGTGTGCAGAGTTGTTTCTAATCTGTTGCAAGATCCAGTGTCTGAGAGTTGTTCTAATCTCTTACTACGATCGAGTGTTTAGAGTTGTTCTAATCTGTTACTAAGATCGAATGTCTAGAGTTGTTCTAATCTGTTACTAAGATCCAGTGTCTAGAGTTGTTTTACCCTTTTACTAAAGATCGAGTGTCTAGAGTTGTTCTAATCTGTTACTAAGATCGAGTGTCTAGAGTTGTTCTAATCTGTTACTAAGATCCAGTGTCTAGAGTTGTTCTAGTTTGTTACTCTGAGATCAGTGTCTAGAGTTGTTCTGGTTTTGCTACACTAAGATCGAGTGTCAGAGTTGTTCAATCTGTTACTAAGATCCAGTGTCTAAGTTGTTCTAGTATTTACTAAGATCCAGTGTCTAGAGTTATTCTAGTCTGTTACTAAGATCCAGTGTCAAGAGTTGTTCTAGTATTTACTAAGCTCCAGTGTCTAGAGTTATTCTAGTCTGTTACTAAGATCCGGTGTCAAGAGTTGTACTATTCTGTTACTAACATCCAGTGTCTAGAGTTGTTCTAGTATTTACTAAGATCCAGTGTCTAGAGTTATTCTAGTCTGTTACTAAGATCCAGTGTCTAGAAGTTGTTCTTTTTTATTTACTAAGATCCAGTGTCTAGGTTGTTTTAGTCTGTTACTAAGATCAGTGTCTAGAGTTGTTCAAAGCTTTTACTAAGATCGAGTGTCTAGAGTTGTTCTAGTCTTTACTAAGATCCAGTGTCTAGAGTTATTCTAGTCTGTTACTAAGATCCAGTGTCTTGAGTTGTTCTAATCTGTTACTAAGATTGAGTGTCTAGAGTTATTCTAGTCTGTTACTAAGATCCAGTGTCTTGAGTTGTTCTAATCTGTTACTAAGATCAAGTGTCTGGAGTTGTTCTATTCTGTTACTAAGATCGAGTGTCTTGAGTTGTTCTAGTATTTACTAAGATCCAGTGTCTGGAGTTGTTCTAGTCTGTTACTAAGATCGAGTGTCTAGAGTTGTTCTAAATCTTTACTAAGATCCAGTGTTTAGAGTTGTTTTCTGTCTGTGTCACAGATCCAGTGTCTAGAGTTGTTTGGTCTGTTACTAAGATCAGAGTGTCTAGAGTTGTTCAAAGCTTTACTAAGATCGAGTGTCTAGATTTGTTCTCTTTACTAAGATCAGTGTCTAGAGTTGTTCTAGAATCTTTACTAAGATCAGAGTGTCTTAGATTTTCTAATCTTTACTAAAGATCGAGTGTCTAGAGTTGTTTGTGTTTGTTTACAAGATCCGGTGTCTAGAGTTGTTCTAATCTGTTACTAAGATCCAGTGTCAGAGTTGTTCTTGTTCTGTTACAGTGTCTAGAGTTGTTCTAGTCTACTACTAAGATGGAGTGTCTAGAGTTGTTCTGGTCTGTTCTACTAAGATCCAGTGTCTGAGATTTTTCTAATCTGTTACTACTAGATCGAGTGTCTAGAGGGTTTCTACTCTGTTGCAAGTTCAGTGTCTAGAGTTGTTCTAATGTGTTACTAAGATCAGTGTCTAGATTTGTTCTAGTCTTTTAAGACACAGTGTCTAGAGTTTGTTCTAGTTTGTTTTAAGATCCAGTGTCTAGAGTTGTTCTAATCTGTTACTAAGATCAAGTGTCTAGAGTTTTTCTAATCTTTTACTAAGATCCAGTGTCTAGAGTTGTTCTAGTTTGTTCTACTAAGATCCAGTGTTTGAGTTGTTCTAATCTGTTACTAAGATCAGTGTGTAGGTTGTGCTTGTTTGTCCCGAGATCCAGTGTCTAGAGTTGTTCTAGTTTGTTACTAAGATCCAGTCTGGAGTTCTGGTCTATTTATAAGATCCAGTGTCTAGAGTTGTTCTAGTATTTACTAAAGATCCAGTGTCTAGGAATGTTTTGGTACTAATCCAGTGTCTAGAGTTGTTCTATTTACTAAGATCGAGTGTTTAGGGTTTGTTCTGTCTCTTACGATCGAGTGTTTAGAGTTGTTCTAATCTGTTACTAAGATCGAGTGTTAGAGTTGTTCTGTCTGTTTAAGATCAGTTGTTACTGGTTTGTCACAGGATCCAGTGTCTAGAGTTGTTCTAGTTTGTTACTAAGATCCAGTGTCTAGAGTTGTTCAAAGCTGTTACTAAGATCGAGTCTCTAGTGTTGTTCTAGTCTGTTACTAAGATCGAGTGTCTTAAGTTGTTCTAATCTGTTACTAAGATCCAGTGTCTAGAGTTGTTCTAGTCTCTTACTAAGATCCAGTGTCTAGAGTTGTTCTATTCTGTTACTAAGATCCGGTGTCAAGAGTTGTACTATTCTGTTACTAACATCCAGTGTCTACAGTTGTTCTAGTATTTACTAAGATCCAGTGTCTAGAGTTATTCTAGTCTGTTACTAAGATCCAGTGTCTAGAGTTGTTCTATTACTAAGATCCAGTGTCTAGAGTTGTTTTAGTCTGTCACTAAGATCAAGTGTCTAGAGTTGTTCTAAGCTTTTACTAAGATCGAGTGTCTAGAGTTGTTCTAGTCTTTACTAAGATCCAGTGTCTAGAGTTATTCTAGTCTGTTACTAAGATCAGTGTCTTGAGTTGTTCTAATCTGTTTACTAAGATCAGTGTCTAAGAGTTGTTCTAGTTTGTTACTAAGATCCAGTGTCTAGAGTTGTTCAAAGCTGTTACTAAGATCGAGTCTCTAGAGTTGTTATAGTCTGTTACTAAGATCGAGTGTCTTAAGTTGTTCTAATATGTTACTAAGATTGAGTGTCTAGAGTTGTTGTGTTCTGTTACAAGATCCAGTGTCTAGAGTTGTTCTAATCTGATACTAAGATCGGTGGGAGTTGTTCTAGTGTGATACTAAGATCGAGTGTCTAGAGTTGTTCTAATCTGTCACTAAGATCGAGTGTCAGGATGGTTTCTACTCTGTTACTAAGATCCAGTATCTAGAGATATTCTAATGTGTTACTAAGATCGAGTGTTTAGAGTTGTTCTAATCTGTTACTAAGATCCAGTGACTAGAGTTGTTCTAGTTTGTCTGAGATCCAGTGTCTAGAGTTGTTCTTGTTTGTTACTAAGATCCAGTTTTATAGGTGTTCTAGTCTGTTACAAAGATCCAGTGTCTAGAGTTGTTCTAATCTGTTACTAAGATCCAGTGTCTAGAGATGTTTTAATTTGTTACTAACATCCAGTGTCTAGAGTTTTTTAGTTTGTATCTGAGATCCAGTGTCTAGAGTTGTTCTAGTTTGTTACTAGGATCCAGTTTCTATAGGTGTTCTAGTCTGTTACAAAGATCCAGTGTCTAGAGTTGTTCTAATCTGTTACTAAGATCCAGTGAAGTTGTTTTAATTTGTTACTAACATCCAGTGTCTAGAGTTGTTCTAATCTCTTACTACGATCGAGTGTTTAGAGTTGTTCTAATCTCTTACTACGATCGAGTGTTTAGAGTTGTTCTAATCTGTTACTAAGATCGAATGTCTAGAGTTGTTCTAAATCTGTTACTAAGATCCAGTGTCTAGAGTTGTTTTACCCTTTTACTAAGATCGAGTGTCTAGAGTTGTTCTAATCTGTTACTAAGATCCAGTGTCTAGAGTTGTTTTAATCTTTTACTAAGATCGAGTGTCTAGAGTTGTTCTAATCTGTTACTAAGATCCAGTGTCTAGAGTTGTTCTAGTTTGTATCTGAGATCCAGTGTCTAGAGTTGTTGTAGTTTGCTACTAAGATCCAGTGTCTAGAGTTGTTCTAATCTGTTACTAACATCCAGTGACTAGAGTTGTTCTAGTATTTACTAAGATCCAGTGTCTAGAGTTATTCTAGTCTGTTACTAAGATCCAGTGTCAAGAGTTGTTCTAGTATTTACTAAGCTCCAGTGTCTAGAGTTATTCTAGTCTGTTACTAAGATCCGGTGTCAAGCGTTGTACTATTCTGTTACTAACATCCAGTGTCTAAGAGTTGTTCTATTATTCACTAAGATCCAGTGTCTAGAGTTGTTTTAGTCTGTCACTAAGATCCAGTGTCTAGAGTTGTTCTTTTATTTACTAAGATCCAGTGTCTAGAGTTGTTTTAGTCTGTCACTAAGATCAAGTGTCTAGAGTTGTTCAAAGCTTTTACTAAGATCGAGTGTCTAGAGTTGTTCTAGTCTTTACTAAGATCCAGTGTCTAGAGTTATTCTAGTCTGTTACTAAGATCCAGTGTCAGGTTTTTTTTTTAATCTGTTACTTAGATCATTGTCTAGAATTGTCTAGTCTGTTACTAAGATCCAGTGTGTCTTGAGTTGTTCTAATCTGTTTACTAAGATCCAAGTGTCTCAGGTTGTTCTTACTTTATTATTATTCTAATGTACTAAGATCGAGTGTCTAGAGTTGTTCTAGTATTTTACTAAGATCCAGTGTCTAGGTTGTTTTAGTCTGTTGCCTAAGATCCAGTGTCTAGAGTTGTTCAAATCTGTTACTAAGATCCAGTGTTTAGAGTTGTTCTAGTTTGTCTGAGATCCAGTGTCTAGAGTTGTTTTAGTCTGTCACTAAGATCAAGTGTCTAGAGTTGATCAAAGCTTTTACTAAGATCGAGTGTCTAGATTTGTTCTAGTCTTTACTAAGATCCAGTGTCTAGAGTTATTCTAGTCTGTTACTAAGATCGAGTGTCTAGAGTTGTTCTAATCTGTTACTAAGATCCAGTGTCTAGAGTTGTTGTTCTAGTTTGTTACAAGATCCAGTGTCTAGAGTTGTTCTAGTTTGTTACTAAGATCCAGTGTCTAGAGTTGTTCAAAGCTGTTACTAAGATCGAGTCTCTAGAGTTGTTCTGTTCTGTTACTAAGATCGAGTGTCTTAAGTTGTTCTAATCTGTTACTAAGATTGAGTGTCTAGAGTTGTTGTGTTCTGTTACAAAGATACAGTGTCTAGAGTTGTTCTAATCTGATACTAAGATGGATTGTCTAGAGTTGTTCTAGGTGTGATACTAAGATCGATGGTCTAGGTTGTTCTTGTCTATTTTAAAGATCGAGTGTTAGAGATGGTTTCTACTCTCTGCTACTAAGATCCAGTGTCTAGAGATGATTCTAATGTGTTACTAAGATCGAGTGTTTAGAGTTGTTCTAATCTTCATTTACTAGATCGAGTGTCTAGAGTTGTTCTAGTTTGTCTGATATCCAGTGTCTAGAGTTGTTCTAGTTTGTTACTAAGATCCAGTGTCTAGAGTTGTTCTAATCTGTTGCTAAGATCAAGTGTCTAGAGTTTTTCTAATCTGTTACTAAGATCCAGTGTCTAAAGTTGTTCTAATCTGTTACTAAGATCAAGTGTTTAGAGTTGTTCTAATCTGTTACTAAGATCCAGTGTCTAGAGTTCTTTTTAGTTTGTATCTGAGATCCAGTGTCTAGAGTTGTTCTAGTTTGTTACTAAGATCCAGTTTCTATAGGTGTTCTAGTCTGTTATAAAGATCCAGTGTCTAGAGTTGTTCTAATCTGTTACTAAGATCCAGTGTCTAGAGATGTTTTAATTTGTTACTAACATCCAGTGTCTAGAGTTGTTCTAATCTGTTACTAAGATCGAGTGTTTAGAGTTGTTCTAATCTGTTACTAAGATCGAGTGTCTAGAGTTGTTCTAATCTGTTACTAAGATCCAGTGTCTAGAGTTGTTTTGCAAATCTGTTACTAAGATCCAGTGTCTAGAGTTGTTTTAGTCTGTCACTAAGATCAAGTGTCTAGAGTTGTTCTAATCTGTTTACTAAGATCAGTGTCCACAGAGTTGTTTTAATTTGTTACTAAGATCCAGTGTCAGAGTTTTTTAGTTTTATCTAAGATCAGTGTCTAGAGTTGTTCTAGTTTGTTACTAAGATCAGTGTCTAGAGTTGTTCTAGTCTGTTACTAAGATCCAGTGTCTAGAGTTGTTCTAATCTGTTACTAAGATCCAGTGTCTAGAGTTGTTTTAATTTGTTACTAAGATCCAGTGTCTAGAGTTGTTCTAATCTCTTTACTAAGATCAGAGTGTCTAAGTTGTTGTTCTAATCTGTTACTAAGATCCAGTGTCTAGGGTTGTTTCTAATCTGTTACTAAGATCGAGTGTCTAGATTTTCTAATCTGTTACTAAGATCCAGTGTCTAGTTGTTCCCTATTTTACTAAGATCGAGTGTCTAGATTTGTTCTAATCTGTTACTAAGATCCAGTGTCTAGAGTTGTTCTAGTTTGTATCTGAGATCCAGTGTCTAGAGTTGTTCTAGTTTGTTACTAAGATCCAGTGTCTAGAGTTGTTCTAAATCTGTTACTAAAGATCCAGTGGGGTTGTTCTGTAGTATTTACTAAGATCCAGTGTCTAGAGTTGTTCTAGTCTGTTACTAGATCAGTGTCTAGAGTTGTTCTAGTATTTTACTAAGATCCAGTGTCTGAGTTGTTCTAGTCTGTTACTAAGATCCAGTGTCTAGAGTTGTTCTAGTCTTTACTAAGATCCAGTGTCTAGGTTGTTCTAGTCTGTTACTAAGATCGGTGTGTCAAAGTTGTTCTGTCTGTGCAAGATCCAGTGTGTCTAGAGTTGTTCACTGTACTAGATCCAGTGTCTAGAGTTGTTCTAGTCTGTTACTAAGATCAGTGTCTAGGTTGTTCTTTTTATTTACTAGATCCAGTGTCTAGTGTTGTTTTAGTCTGTGTACTAAGATCAAGTGTCTAGAGTTGTTCTAAGCTTTTACTAAGATCGAGTGTCTAGAGTTGTTCTCTTTACTAGATCAGTGTCTAGAGTTGTTCTAATCTGTTACTAAGATCCAGTGTCTAGAGTTGTTTCAATCTGTTACTAAGATCGAGTGTCTAGAGTTGTTCTGTTCTGTTACTAAGATCAGTGTTTCTAGAGTTGTTCATCTGTTACTAATTGAGTGTCTAGAGTTGTTGTGTTCTGTTACTAAGATCCAGTGTCTAGAGTTGTTCTAATCTGTTACTAAGATCGAGTGTCTAGAGTTGTTCTAGTCTGTTACTAAGATCGAGTGTCTAGAGTTGTTCTAATCTGTTACTAAGATCAGTGTCTGGATTGTCTGTTACTAAGATCCAGTGTCTAGAGTTGTTCTAATGTGTTACTAAGATCCAGTGTCTAGAGTTGTTCTAATCTGTTACTAAGATCACAGTGAGTTGTTGTTCTTTTTTCTTACTAAGATCCAGTGTCTAGGTTGTTCTAATCTGTTACTAAGATCAAGTGTCTAGGTTTTTCTAATCTGTTACTAAGATCCAGTGTCTAGGTTGTTCTAATCTGTTACTAAGATCCAGGTGTTTAGTTGTTCTAATCTGTTGCTACAAGATCCAGTGTCTAGAGTTTTTGTTTTGTATCTAGAGATCAGTGTCTGAGGTTGTTCTAGTTGTTTACTAAGATCGGTGTCTAGATTTTAGTCTGTTATAAAAGATCCAGTGTCTAGAGTTGTTCTAATTGTCACTTTTTAAGATCCAGTGTCTAGAGATGTTTTAATTTGTTACTAACATCCAGTGTCTAGAGTTGTTTTAATCTGTTACTAAGATCGAGTGTCTAGAGTTGTTCTAATCTCTTACTAAGATCGAGTGTTTAGAGTTGTTCTAATCTGTTACTAAGATCGAGTGTCTAGAGTTGTTCTAATCTGTTACTAAGATCCAGTGTCTAGAGTTGTTCTAGTTTTGCTAAGATCAGTGTCTAGAGTTGTTCTAGATTTACTAAGATCGGTGTGTCAGAGTTGTTCCTTTGCTAAGATCAGGAGTCTCTAGGTGTTTCTTTAGTCTGTTTTACTAAGATCAGGTGTAAGTTGTTCTGTCTGTTTACTAAGATCCAGTGTCTGAGTTGTTAGTCTCTTACAGATCAGGTATCAAGTTGTTCTATTCTGAGTTACTAAGATCCGGTGTCTGAGTTGTTCTATTCTGTTACTACATTGTCAGTGTCTGTTTCTAGTATTTTAAGATCCAGTGTCTAGAGTTGTTCTAGTCTGTTACTAAGATCGGTGTCTAGAGTTGTTCTGTGTATTACAAGATCAGTGTCTAGAGTTGTTTTAGTCTGTTACTAAGATCAAGTGTCTAGAGTTGTTCTAAAGCTTTGCTAGATCGAGAGTTGTCTAGGTTGTTCTAGTCTTTACTAAGATCCAGTGTCTAGAGTTGTTCTAGTCTGTTACTAGATCCAGTGTCTTGAGTTGTTCAATCTGTTTACTAAGATCAGTGTCTAGAGTTGTTCTAGTTTGTTACAAGATCCAGTGTCTTAGGTTGTTCTAATCTGTTACTAGATCAGGTGTCTAGAGTTGTTCTAGTATCTTTATTTTCTAAGATCAGAGGTGTCTTTTAGAGTTGTTCTTGTATGTTTACTTGCAGATCAGGTGTCGGTTGTTCTGTTCTGTTACTAGATCCAGTGTCTCTACAGTTTGTTCTAATCTGTACTAAGATCGATTGTCTAGAGTTGTTCTAGTCTGTTACTAAGATCAGTGTCTAGGTTGTTCTAATCTTATTTTAAGATCAAGTGAGTGTCAGGATGTTTCTACTCTGTTACTAAGATCCAGTGTCTAGAGATATTTAAATGTATTTTACACTAAGATCGAGTGTTTAGGGTTGTTTAAATCTGTTACTAGATCCAGTGTCTAGAGTTGTTTCAGTTTGTCTGAGAGATCCAGTGTCTAGAGTTGTTCTTTGTTTGTTACTAAGATCAGTTTTTTAGAGTTTCTAGTCTGTTACAAGATCCAGTGTGTCTAGAGTTGTTCTAATCTGTTACTGATCTTAAGTGTTTTTTAATTTGTTTACTAAGATCAGTGTCTAGGTTTGGTCACAGATCCAGTGTCTAGTTTAGTTTTATTTAAGATCCAGTTCTGGTGTTGGTCTGTTACAAAGATCAGTGTCTAGGTTGTTCTAATCTTTTAAGATCCAGTGTCTAGATTGTTTAATTTGTTACTAACATCCAGTGTCTAGAGTTGTTTTAATCTCTTACTACGATCGAGTGTTTAGAGTTGTTCTAATCTCTTACTACGATCGAGTGTTTAGAGTTGTTCTAATCTGTTACTAAGATCGAATGTCTAGAGTTGTTCTAATCTGTTACTAAGATCCAGTGTCTAGAGTTGTTTTACCCTTTTACTAAGATCGAGTGTCTAGAGTTGTTCTAATCTGTTTACTAGATCCAGTGTCTAGAGTTGTTCTAGTATTTACTAAGATCCAGTGTCTAGAGTTGTTCTAGTTTGTTACTAAGATCCAGTGTCTAGAGTTGTTCTAATCTGTTACTAACATCCAGTGACTAGAGTTGTTCTAGTATTTACTAAGATCCAGTGTCTAGAGTTATTCTAGTCTGTTACTAAGATCCAGTGTCTAGAGTTGTTCTAGTATTTACTAAGATCCAGTGTCTAGAGTTGTTGTCTGTTACCAAAGGTTGTACTGTTATTTTTAAGATCCAGTGTCAGAGTTGTTCTAGTATTTTACTAAGATCCAGTGTCTAGAGTTGTTCTAGTCTGTTTAAGATCCAGTGTCTAGAGTTGTTCTTTTTTTTTATTTACTAAGATCAGTGTCTAGAGTTGTTTTGGTCTGTCACTAGATCCAGTGTCAAGTTGTTCTAAGCTTTACTAAGATCAGTGTCTAGAGTTGTTCTAGTCTTTTACTAGATCAATCTAGAGTTGTTTTGTTCTAGTCTGTTACTAAGATCCAGTGTCTTGAGTTGTTCTAATCTGTTACTAAGATTGAGTGTCTAGAGTATTCTAGTCTGTTACTAAGATCCAGTGTCTTGAGTTGTTCTAATCTGTTACTAAGATCAAGTGTCTGGAGTTGTTCTATTCTGTTACTAAGATCGAGTGTCTTGAGTTGTTCTAGTATTTACTAAGATCGGTGTCTGGAGTTGTTCTACTAAGATCAGTGTCTAGAGTTGTTCTAATCTGTTACTAAGATCCAGTGTTTAGAGTTGTTCTAGTTTGTCTGAGATCCAGTGTCTAGAGTTGTTTTAGTCTGTCACTAAGATCAAGTGTCTAGAGTTGATCAAAGCTTTTACTAAGATCGAGTGTCTAGATTTGTTCTAGTCTTTACTAAGATCCAGTGTCTAGAGTTATTCTAGTCTGTTACTAAGATCGAGTGTCTAGAGTTGTTCTAATCTGTTACTAAGATCCAGTGTCTAGAGTTGTTCTAGTTTGTCTGAGATCCAGTGTCTGAGGTTGTTCTAGTTTGTTACTAAGATCCAGTGTCTAGAGTTGTTCTAGCTGTTACTAGATCCAGGTGTCTAGAGTTGTTACAGTCTGTTATTTACTAAGATCAGTGTCTAGGTTGTTCTAATCTGTTTGCAAGATTGAGTGTCTAGAGTTGTTGTTCTACTTATTTTACAATGAGGTCTAATGTTCACCCAGGTTGTTCTAATCTGATACTAAGATCCAGTTGTCTACTAGAGTTGTTCTTTGCAGGTGTGATACTACTTTAAGATCGATGTCTAGAGTTGTTCTAATCTGTTACTAAGATCGAGTGTCTAGATGTTTTTCTATCTTTTAAGATCAGTGTCTAGAGAGTTGTTCTAATCTGTTACTAAGATCGAGTGTTTAGAGTTGTTCTAATCTGTTTAAGATCCAGTGTCTAGGTTGTTCTAGTTTGTCTGAGATCCAGTGTGAGTTGTTCTGGTTTGTTACTACTAAGATCCAGTGTCTAGAGTTGTTCTAATCTGTTGCTAAAGATCTGTCTAGAGTTTTTCTAATCTGTTACTAAGATCCAGTGTCTAAAGTTGTTCTAATCTGTTACTAAGATCAAGTGTTTAGAGTTGTTCTAATCTGTTACTAAGATCCAGTGTCTAGAGTTCTTTTAGTTTGTATCTGAGATCCAGTGTCTAGAGTTGTTCTAGTTTTATTTTACTAGATCCAGTGTCTAGGTTGTTCTAATCTGTTTACAAAGATCCAGTGTCTAGAGTTGTTCTGTCTGTTACTAAGATCCAGTGTCTAGAGATGTGTTTAATTTGTTTTAACTAGATCCAGTGTCTAGAGTTGTTCTAATCTCTTACTAAGATCGAGTGTTTAGAGTTGTTCTAATCTGTTACTAAGATCGAGTGTTTAGAGTTGTTCTAATCTACTAAGATCGACTGTCTAGAGTTGTTGTTCTAATCTGTTACTAAGATCCAGTGTCTAGAGTTGTTTTACCCTGTTTCTAAGATCGAGTGTCTAGAGTTGTTCTAATCTGTTACTAAGATCAGTGTCTAGAGTTGTTTGTTTGTTACTAGATCCAGTGTCTAGAGTTGTTCTAGTTTGTATACAAGATCCAGTGTCTAGAGTTGTTCTAGTTTGTTTACTAAGATCCAGTGTCTAGAGGTGTTCTAATCTGTTAAAGATCCAGTGTCTAGAGTTGTTCTAATCTGTTACTAAGATCCAGTGTCTAGATTGTTTTAATTTGTTACTAGATCAGTGTCTAGAGTTGTTCTCACACTAGTTTTCGAAGGTGTTTAGAGTTGTTCTAATCTCTTACTGATCAGTGTCTAGGAGTTGTTCTAATCTGTTACTAAGATCGAGTGTCTAGAGTTGTTCTAATCTGTTACTAAGATCCAGTGTCAGAGGTTGTTTTAATCTTTACTAAGATCGAGTGTTTAGAGTTGTTCTTTAATCTGTGTACTTCGTCGGTGTATCTAGGATTTGTTGTTCTAGTTTGTCTAAGATCAGTGTCTAGAGTTGTTCTAGTTTTGCTACTAAGATCCAGTGTCTAGAGTTGTTTCTATTTACTAAGATCCAGTGTCTAGAGTTGTTTCTGGTATTTACTAAGATCCAGTGTCTAGGTTGTTCTAGTCTGCTAAGATCCAGTGTCAAGTTGTTCTAGTATTTACTAAGATCCAGTGTCTAGAGTTGTTCTAGTCTGTTACTAAGATCCGGTGTCTAAGGTTGTTCTATTCTGTTACTAGATCCAGTGTCTAGGTTGTATTTACTAAGATCCAGTGTCTAGAGTTGTTCTAGTCTGTTACTAGATCCAGTGTCTAAGGTTGTTCTATTACACTAAGATCCAGTGTAGAGTTGTTTTGGTCTGTCACACTAAGATCTAGTGTCAGAGTTGTTCTAACTTTTACTAAGATCAGTGTCTAGAGTTGTTCTAGTCTTTTACTAAGATCCAGTGTCAGAGTTGTCTGGTCGTACTAAGTTCTAAGACCAGTGTCTGGTTTTTTTTAATCTGTTACTAAGATCGAGTGTCTAGAGTTGTTCTAGTCTGTTACTAGATCCAGTGTCTAGAGTTGTTCTAGTCTCTTACACTAAGATCAAGTTATTCTTGGGGTTGTTGTTCTGTTCTGTTTACTAAGATCAGTGTCTAGAGTTGTTCTGATTTACTAAGATCAGTGTCTGGGTTCTAGTCTGTTACTAAGATCGAGTGTCTAGAGTTGTTCTAATCTGTTACTAAGATCCAGTGTCTAGAGTTGTTCTAGTTTGTCTATAAGATCCAGTGTCTAGAGTTGTTCTAGTCTGTTACTAAGATCAGAGTGTCAGGTTGTTCTTTTACTAAGATCCAGTGTCTAAGATTTGTTCAGTCTTTTACTGTGAGTCCAGTAATGCAGTGTCTACAGATCTGTTGCAAGATCGAGTGTCTAGAGTTGTTCTACAATCTTTTACTAAATCCAGTGTCTTAGAGTTGTTCTAGTTTGTCTAAGATCAGTGTCTAGTTGTTCTAGTTTGTTACTAAGATCCAGTGTCTAGAGTTTTCAAAGCTGTTTACTAAGATCAGGTCTGAAGTCTTTTACTAAGATCGAGTGTCTTAAGTTGTTCTAATCTTGTTACTAAGGAGTGTCTAAGTTGTTTGTTCTATTTTGCAAAGATACAGTGTCTAGAGTTGTTCTAATCTGATACTAAGATGGATTGTCTAGAGTTGTTCTAGTGTGATACTAAGATCGATGGTCTAGAGTTGTTCTAATCTGTTACTAAGGTCGAGTGTCTAGATGGTTTCTACTCTGTTACTAAGATCCAGTATCTAGAGATATTCTAATGTGTTACTAAGATCGAGTGTTTAGAGTTGTTCTAATCTGTTACTAAGACACAGTGACTAGAGTTGTTCTAGTTTGTCTGAGATCC
>NC_134825.1:105414985-105567190 GCF_004210375.1 Tachypleus tridentatus | reverse complement strand
TAAAACCCTCCTTA
The DNA here is from genome assembly GCF_004210375.1 of Tachypleus tridentatus. Taxonomy (NCBI): domain Eukaryota; kingdom Metazoa; phylum Arthropoda; class Merostomata; order Xiphosura; family Limulidae; genus Tachypleus; species Tachypleus tridentatus. Next base: position 105,567,176 of record NC_134825.1, on the reverse strand, counting down.
TTGTCACTGGATGTTCAGTCTCTCCTTCTTTGTGGTGTAATAAAAACTTTCCTTATTGTCACTGGATGTTCAGTCTCTGCTTCTTTTTGGTCTAATAAAACTCTTTATTGTCACTGGATGTTCAGTCTTTGTTTTTTTGTGGTGTAATAAAAACTCTCTCTTTTTCGTCGGTGGATATTCAGTCTCTGCTTCTTTGTAGTGTAATAAAACTCTCCTTAATTTTTAGTCGATGTTCAGTCTCTGCTTCTTTGTGGTCTAATAAAATTCTTCTTATTGTCAATGGTATGTTCAGTCTCTGCTTCTTTGTGGTGTAATAAAACTCTTCTTGTGTCCGCTCGATGTTCAGTCTCTGCTTCTTTGTGGTCTAATAAAAACTTTTCTTATTGTACTGGATGTTCTCTATCTGCTTCTTTGTGGTCTAATAAAAAACTCTCTTATTGCTCACTGGATATTCAGTCTCTGCTTTTTTGTGGTCTAATAAAACTCTCCTTATTGTTAATGTCACTGGATGTTCAGTTTCACCCTTCTTTGTGGTCTCATAAAATTCTCCCCTTTTTGTCACTGGATGTTCAGACTCTGCTTCTTTGTGGTCTAATAAAAACTCTCTTCTTGTCACTGGATGTTCAGTTTCTGCTTCTTTGTGGTGTAATAAAACTCTCCCTTGTTTTGTCACTGGATGTTCTCTATCTGCTTCTTTTGTGGTCTAATAAAAACTCTTCTTATTGTCACTGGATGTTCAGTGTCTGCTTCTTTGTGTGGCTAATAAAAAACTCCTCTATTGTCAGTAATTATGTTCAGTCTCTGTTTCTTTTGTGGTGTAATAAAAACCTTCTTGCATCTCACTGGATGTTCAGTCTCTGCTTCTTTGTGGTCTAATAAAACTCTCCTATTGTCACTGGATGTTCAGTCTCTCCTTCTTTGTGGTGTAATAAAACTCTCCTTATTGTCACTGGATATTCAGTCTCTGGTTTTGTATTCTGCTGTATAAAAACTCTCCCGCCGGTCAGTGGATGTTCAGTGTCTGCTTTTGTGGTGTAATAAAACTCTCTATTGTCAGTGGATGTTCAGTCTCTGCTTCTTTGTGGTGTAATAAAACTCTTCTTATTGTCACTGGATGTTCAGTCTCTGCTTCTTGTAGTGTAATAAAACTCTTCTTATTGTCACTGGAATGTTCAGTCTCTGCTTCTTTGTGGTCTAATAAAAACTCTTCTTATTGTCACTGGTGTTCAGTCTTCTGCTTCTTTGTGGTGTAATAAAACTCTCCTTATTGTCACTGGATGTTCAGTCTCTGCTTCTTTGTGGTCTAATAAAACTCTCCTTATTGTCACTGGATATTCAGTCTCTGCTTCTTTGTGGTGTAATAAAACTCTCCTTATTGTCAGTGGATGTTCAGTCTCTGCTTCTTTGTGGTCTAATAAAACTCTTCTTATTGTCACTGGATGTTCAGTCTCTGCTTCTTTGTGGTCTAATAAAAACTCTCCTTATTGTCAGTGGATGTTCAGTCTCTGTTTCTTTGTGGTCTAATAAAACTCTCTCTTATTGTCACTGGATGTTCAGTCTCTGCTTCTTTGTGGTGTAATAAAACTCTCCTTATTGTCAGTGGATGTTCAGTCTCTGCTTCTTGTGGTCTAATAAAAATTCTTCTTATTGTCACTGGATGTTCAGTCTCTGCTTCTTTGTGGTGTAATAAAAACTCTTCTTATTGTCACTGGATGTTCAGTCTCTGCTTCTTTGTGGTGTAATAAAAACTCTCCTTATTGTCACTGGTTGTTCAGTCTCTGCTTCTTGTGGTCTAATAAAACTCTTCTTATTGTCACTGGATGTTCAGTCTCTGCTTCTTTGTGGTCTAATAAAAACTCTCTTTATTGTCACTGGATGTTCAGTTTCTGCTTCTTTTGTGGTGTAATAAAACTCTCCTTATTGTCAGTGGATGTTCAGTCTCTTCTTCTTTGTGGTGTAATAAAACTCTCCTTATTGTCACTGGATGTTCAGTCTCTGCTTCTTTGTGGTCTAATAAAACTCTCCTTATTGTCACTGGATGTTCAGTCTCTGCTTCTTTGTGGTCTAATAAAAACTCTTCTTATTGTCACTGGATGTTCAGTCTCTGCTTCTTTGTGGTGTAATAAAAAACTCTCCTTATTGTCACTGGATGTTCAGTCTCTGCTTCTTTGTGGTGTAATAAAACTCTCCTTATTGTCACTGGATGTTCAGTCTCTATCTGCTTCTTTGTGGTCTAATAAAACTCTCCTTATTGTCACTGGATGTTCAGTCTCTGCTTTTTTGTGGTGTAATAAAACTCTTCTTATTGTCACTGGATGTTCAGTCTCTGCTTCTTTGTGGTCTAATAAAACTCTCCTTATTGTCACTGGATGTTCAGTCTCTGCTTCTTTGTGGTGTAATAAAACTCTCCTTATTGTCACTGGATGTTCAGTCTCTGCTTCTTTGTGGTGTAATAAAACTCTCCTTATTGTCACTGGATGTTCAGTCTCTGCTTCTTTGTGGTCTAATAAAACTCTTCTTATTGTCACTGGATGTTCAGACTCTGCTTCTTTGTGGTCTAATAAAAACTCTCTTATTGTCACTGGATGTTCAGTCTCTGCTTCTTTGTGGTGTAATAAAACTCTCCTTATTGTCACTGGATGTTCAGTCTCTGCTTCTTTGTGGTCTAATAAAACTCTTCTTATTGTGGATGTTCAGTCTCTGCTTCTTTTGTGGTCTAATAAAACTCTCCTTATTGTCACTGGATGTTCAGTCTCTGCTTCTTTGTGGTGTAATAAAACTCTTCTTATTGTCACTGGATGTTCAGTCTCTGCTTCTTTGTGGTGTAATAAAACTCTTCTTATTGTCACTGGATGTTCAGTCTCTGCTTCTTTGTGGTCTAATAAAATCTCTCTTATTGTCTCTGGATGTTCAGTCTCTGCTTCTTTGTGGTCTAATAAAACTCTTCTTATTGTCACTGGATGTTCAGTCTCTGCTTTTTTGTGGTGTAATAAAAACTCTTCTTATTGTCACTGGATGTTCAGTCTCTGCTTCTTTGTGGTGTAATAAAACTCTCTTATTGTCACTGGATGTTCAGTCTCTGCTTCTTTGTGGTGTAATAAAAACTCTCTTCTTATTGTCACTGGATGTTCAGTCTCTGCTTCTTTGTGGTGTAATAAAACTCTTCTTATTGTCACTGGATGTTCAGTCTCTGCTTCTTTGTGGTCTAATAAAACTCTTCTTATTGTCACTGGATGTTCAGTCTCTGCTTTTTGTGGTCTAATAAAACTCTTCTTATTGTCACTGGATGTTCAGTCTCTGCTTCTTTGTGGTGTAATAAAACTCTCCTTATTGTCACTGGATGTTCAGTCTCTGCTTCTTTGTGGTGTAATAAAACTCTCCTTATTGTCACTGGATGTTCAGTCTCTGCTTCTTTGTGGTGTAATAAAAACTCTTATTGTCACTGGATGTTCAGTCTCTGCTTCTTTGTGGTCTAATAAAACTCTCCTTATTGTCACTGGATGTTCAGTCTCTGCTTCTTTGTGGTGTAATAAAACTCTCCTTATTGTCACTGGATGTTCAGTCTCTGCTTCTTTGTGGTGTAATAAAAACTCTTCTTATTGTCACTGGATGTTCAGTCTCTGCTTCTTTGTGGTGTAATAAAACTCTCCTTATTGTCACTGGATGTTCAGTCTCTGCTTCTTTGTGGTCTAATAAAAACTCTCCTTATTGTCACTGGATGTTCAGTCTCTGCTTCTTTTGTGGTGTAATAAAACTCTTCTTATTGTCACTGGATGTTCAGTCTCTGCTTTTTGTGGTGTAATAAAACTCTTCTTATTGTCACTGGATGTTCAGTCTCTGCTTCTTTGTGGTCTAATAAAACTCTTCTTATTGTCACTGGATGTTCAGTCTCTGCTTCTTTGTGGTCTAATAAAACTCTTCTTATTGTCACTGGATGTTCAGTCTCTGCTTCTTTGTGGTGTAATAAAAACTCTTCTTATTGTCACTGGATGTTCAGTCTCTGCTTCTTTGTGGTCTAATAAAAACTCTCTTATTGTCACTGGATGTTCAGTCTCTTCTTCTTTGTGGTCTAATAAAAACTCTCCTTATTGTCACTGGATGTTCAGTCTCTGCTTCTTTGTGGTCTAATAAAAACTCTCCTTATTGTCACTGGATGTTCAGTCTCTGCTTCTTTGTGGTGTAATAAAACTCTTCTTATTGTCACTGGATGTTCAGTCTCTGCTTCTTTGTGGTCTAATAAAAAACTCTCCTTATTGTCACTGGATGTTCAGTCTCTGCTTCTTTTGTGGTCTAATAAAACTCTCCTTATTGTCACTGGATGTTCAGTCTCTGCTTCTTTGTGGGTAATAAAACTCTCCTTATTGTCACTGGATGTTCAGTCTCTGCTTCTTTGTGGTGTAATAAAAACTCTCCTTATTGTCACTGGATGTTCAGTCTCTGTAATAAAAACTCTTCTGGATTTGTGGTGTAATAAAACTCTCCTTATTGTCACTGGATGTTCAGTCTCTGCTTCTTTGTGGTCTAATAAAACTCTTCTTATTGTCACTGGATGTTCAGTCTCTGCTTCTTTGTGGTCTAATAAAACTCTCCTTATTGTCAGTGGATGTTCAGTCTCTGCTTCTTTGTGGTCTAATAAAACTCTCCTTATTGTCAGTGGATGTTCAGTCTCTGCTTCTTTGTGGTGTAATAAAAACTCTCCTTATTGTCACTGGATGTTCAGTCTCTGCTTCTTTGTGGTCTAATAAAAACTCTCCTTATTGTCACTGGATGTTCAGTCTCTGCTTCTTTGTGGTCTAATAAAACTCTCCTTATTGTCACTGGATGTTCAGTCTCTGCTTCTTTGTGGTGTAATAAAACTCTCTTATTGTCACTGGATGTTCAGTCTCTGCTTCTTTGTGGTGTAATAAAACTCTTCTTATTGTCACTGGATGTTCAGTCTCTGCTTCTTTGTGGTGTAATAAAACTCTTCTTATTGTCACTGGATGTTCAGTCTCTCTGCTTCTTTGTGGTCTAATAAAACTCTCCCTTATTGTCACTGGTTGTTCAGTCTCTGCTTCTTTGTGGTGTAATAAAACTCTTCTTATTGTCACTGGATGTTCAGTCTCTGCTTCTTTGTGGTGTAATAAAACTCTTCTTATTGTCACTGGATGTTCAGTCTCTGCTTCTTTGTGGTGTAATAAAACTCTTCTTATTGTCACTGGATGTTCAGTCTCTGCTTCTTTGTGGTCTAATAAAAACTCTTCTTATTGTCACTGGATGTTCAGTCTCTTCTTCTTTGTGGTGTAATAAAACTCTCCTTATTGTCACTGGATATTCAGTCTCTGCTTCTTTGTGGTGTAATAACAACTCTCCTTATTGTCAGTGGATGTTCAGTCTCTGCTTCTTTGTGGTGTAATAAAAACTCTCCTTATTGTCACTGGATGTTCAGTCTCTGCTTCTTTGTGGTCTAATAAAAACTCTCCTTATTGTCAGTGGATGTTCAGTCTCTGCTTCTTTGTGGTGTAATAAAACTCTCCTTATTGTCACTGGATGTTCAGTCTCTGCTTCTTTGTGGTCTAATAAAACTCTCCTTATTGTCACTGGATGTTCAGTCTCTGCTTCTTTTTGTGGTGTAATAAAACTCTTCCTTATTGTCACTGGATGTTCAGTCTCTGCTTCTTTTGTGGTCTAATAAAAACTCCTTCTTGTCACTGGATGTTCAGTCTCTGCTTTTTTGTGGTGTAATAAAACTCTTCTTATTGTCACTGGATGTTCAGTCTCTGCTTTTTTGTGGTCTAATAAAACTCTTCTTATTGTCACTGGATGTTCAGTCTCTGCTTCTTTTGTGGTGTAATAAAACTCTTCTTATTGTCACTGGATGTTCAGTCTCTGCTTCTTTGTGGTCTAATAAAACTCTTCTTATTGTCACTGGATGTTCAGTCTCTGCTTCTTTGTGGTCTAATAAAAACTCTTCTTATTGTCACTGGATATTCAGTCTCTGCTTTTTGTGGTCTAATAAAAACTCTCCTTATTGTCACTGGATGTTCAGTCTCTGCTTCTTTGTGGTGTAATAAAAACTCTCCTTATTGTCACTGGATGTTCAGTCTCTGCTTCTTTGTGGTCTAATAAAAACTCTCTTATTGTCACTGGATGTTCAGTCTCTGCTTCTTTTGTGGTGTAATAAAACTCTCCTTATTGTCACTGGATGTTCAGTCTCTGCTTCTTTGTGGTGTAATAAAACTCTTCTTATTGTCAGTGGATGTTCAGTCTCTGCTTCTTTGTGGTGTAATAAAAACTCTTCTTATTGTCACTGGATGTTCAGTCTCTGCTTCTTTGTGGTGTAATAAAACTCTTCTTATTGTCACTGGATGTTCAGTCTCTGCTTCTTTGTGGTGTAATAAAAACTCTTCTTATTGTCACTGGATGTTCAGTCTCTGCTTCTTTGTGGTGTAATAAAACTCTCCTTATTGTCACTGGATGTTCAGTCTCTGCTTCTTTGTGGTCTAATAAAACTCTTCTTATTGTCACTGGATATTCAGTCTCTGCTTCTTTGTGGTCTAATAAAAACTCTCTTTATTGTCACTGGATGTTCAGTCTCTGCTTCTTTGTGGTCTAATAAAAACTCTCCTTATTGTCACTGGTTGTTCAGTCTCTGCTTCTTTGTGGTCTAATAAAACTCTTCTTATTGTCACTGGATGTTCAGTCTCTGCTTCTTTGTGGTCTAATAAAACTCTCCTTATTGTCACTGGATGTTCAGTCTCTGCTTCTTTGTGGTCTAATAAAACTCTCCTTATTGTCACTGGATGTTCAGTCTCTGCTTCTTTGTGGTCTAATAAAACTCTCCTTATTGTCAGTGGATGTTCAGTCTCTGCTTCTTTGTGGTCTAATAAAACTCTCCTTATTGTCACTGGATGTTCAGTCTCTGCTTCTTTGTGGTCTAATAAAACTCTCCTTATTGTCAGTGGATGTTCAGTCTCTGCTTTTTTTGTGGTGTAATAACAACTCTCCTATTGTCAGTGGATGTTCAATCTTCTTCTTTGTGGTCTAATAAAACTCTCCTTATTGTCACTGGATGTTCAATCTCTTCTTCTTTGTGGTGTAATAAAACTCTTATTATTGTCACTGGATGTTCAGCTCTGCTTCTTTGTGGTGTAATAAAACTCTCCTTATTGTCACTGGTTGTTCAGTCTTTCCTTCTTTGTGGTCAAATAAAAACTCTTCTTATTGTCAATGGTAGTTCAGTCTCTGCTTCTTTGTGGTCTAATAAAACTCTCCTTATTGTCACTGGATATTCAGTCTCTGCTTCTTTGTGGTGTAATAACAACTCTCCTTATTGTCAGTGGATGTTCAGTGTCTCCTTCTTTGTGGTGTAATAAAAACTTTCCTTATTGTCACTGGATGTTCAGTCTCTGATTATTTGTGGTCTAATAAAAACTCTTCTTGTCAGTGGATGTTCAGACTCTGTTTCTTTGTGGTCTAATAAAAACCCTTCTTATTGTTACTGGTTGTTCAGTCTCTGCTTCTTTGTGGTGTAATAAAACTCTCCTTATTGTCACTGGATGTTCAGCTCTGCTTCTTTGTGGTGTAATAAAAACTCTCCTTATTGTGACTGGTTGTTCAGTCTTTTCTTCTTTGCGGTCAAATAAAAACTCTTCTTATTGTCACTGGATATTCAGTCTCTGCTTCTTTGTGGTGTAATAAAAACTCTTCTTATTGTCAGTGGATGTTCAGTCTCTCCTTCTTTGTGGTGTAATAAAAACTCTTCTTATTGTCACTGGATGTTCAGTCTCTTCTTCTTTGTGGTCTAATAAAATCTCTCCTTATTGTCACTGGATATTCAGTCTCTGCTTCTTTGTGGTCTAATAAAATTTCTTCTTATTGTCAATGGTAGTTCAGTCTCTGCTTCTTTGCGGTTTAATAAAAACTCTCCTTATTGTCACTGGATATTCAGTCTCTGCTTCTTTGTGGTGTAATAACAACTCTCCTTATTGTCAGTGGATGTTCAGTGTCTCCTTCTTTGTGGTGTAATAAAAACTTTCCTTATTGTCACTGGATGTTCAGTCTCTGATTATTTGTGGTCTAATAAAAACTCTTCTTATTGTGACTCCATTATCAGACTCTGCTTCTTTGTGGTCTAATAAAAAATCTTCTTATTGTCAGTGGATGTTCAGTCTCTGCATATTTGTGGTCTAATAAAACTCTCCTTATTGTCAGTGGATGTTCAGTGTCTCCTTCTTTGTGGTGTAATAAAAACTTTCCTTATTGTCACTGGATGTTCAGTCTCTGATTATTTGTGGTCTAATAAAAACTCTTCTTGTCAGTGGATGTTCAGTCTCTGCTTTTTTGTGGTGTAATAAAAACTCTTCTTTTTGTTACTGGATATTCAGTCTCTGCTTTTTGTGGTCAAATAAAAACTCTCCTTATTGTCACTGGATGTTCAGTCTCTGCTTCTTTGTGTTCTAATAAAAACCTTTTATTGTCACTAGATGTTCAGACTCTGTTTCTTTGTGGTCTAATAAAAACCCTTCTTATTGTTACTGGTTGTTGAGTCTCTACTTCTTTGTGCTGTAATAAAAACTCTCCTTATTGTCACTGGATGTTCAGCTCTTCTTCTTTGTGGTGTAATAAAAACTCTCCTTATTGTGACTGGTTGTTCAGTCTCTTCTTCTTTGTGGTCAAATAAAAACTCTTCTTATTGTCACTGGATGTTCAGCTCTGCTTCTTTGTGGTGTAATAAAACCTCTTCTTATTGTCAGTGGATGTTCAGTCTCTCCTTCTTTGTGGAGTAATAAAAACTCTTCTTATTGTCACTCCATGTTCAGTCTCTGCTTCTTTGTGGTCTAATAAAACTCTCCTTATTGTCACTGGATATTCAGTCTCTGCTTCTTTGTGGTCTAATAAAATTTCTTCTTATTGTCAATGGTAGTTCAGTCTCTGCTTCTTTGTGGTCTAATAAAACTCTCCTTATTGTCACTGGATATTCAGTCTCTGCTTCTTTGTGGTGTAATAACAACTCTCCTTATTGTCAGTGGATGTTCAGTGTCTCCTTCTTTGTGGTGTAATAAAAACTTTCCTTATTGTCACTGGATGTTCAGTCTCTGATTATTTGTGGTCTAATAAAAACTCTTCTTATTGTGACTCCATTATCAGACTCTGCTTCTTTGTGGTCTAATAAAAAATCTCCTTATTGTGAGTGGATGTTCAGTCTCTGCATATTTGTGGTCTAATAAAAACTCTCCTTATTGTCAGTGGATGATCAGTCTCTCCTTCTTTGTGGTGTAATAAAAACTCTCCTTATTGTCACTGGATGTTCAGTCTCTTCTTCTTTGTGGTGTAAGAACAACTCTCCTTATTTTCAGTGGATGGTCATTCTCTGCTTCTTTGGGGTCTAATAAAAACTCTCCGTATTGTCACTGGATGTTCAGTCTCTGATTATTTGTGGTCTAATAAAAACTTTCCTTATTATCAGTGGATGTTCAGTCTCTGCTTTTTTGTGGTCTAATATAAACTCTCCCTATTGTCAGTGGATGTTCAGTGTCTGCTTTTTGTGGTGTAATAACAACTCTCCTTATTGTCAGTGGATGTTCAGTATCTGCTTCTTTGTGATCTAATAAAAATTCCCTTTATTGTCACTGGTTCTTCATTCTTTACTTCTTTGTGTTGTAATAAAAACTCTCCTTATTGTCACTGGATGTTCAGACTCTGTTTCTTTGTGGTCTAATAAAAACCCTTCTTATTATCACTGGATGTTCAGTCTCTTCTTCTTTGTGGTGTAATAAAAACTGTTATTATTGTCACTGGATGTTCAGCTCTGCTTCTTTGTGGTGTAATAAAAACTCTCCTTATTGTGACTGGTTGTTCAGTCTTTCCTTCTTTGCGGTCAAATAAAAGCTCTTCTTATTGTCACTGGATATTCAGTCTCTGCTTCTTTGTGGTGTAATAAAAACTCTTCTTATTGTCAGTGGATGTTCAGTCTCTCTTCTTCTTTTGGTGTAATAAAACTCTTCTTATTGTCACCCATGTTCAGTCTCTGCTTCTTTGTGGTCTAATAAAAATTCTTCTTATTGTCAATGGTATTTCAGTCTCTGCTTCTTTGTGGTGTAATAAAAACTCTCCTTATTGTCACTGAATATTCAGTCTCTGCTTCTTTGTGGTGTAATAACAACTCTCCTTATTGTCAGTGGATGTTCAGTGTCTCCTTCTTTGTGGTGTAATAAAAACTTTCCTTATTGTCACTGGATGTTCAGTCTCTGATTATTTGTGGTCTAATAAAACTCTTCTTGTCAGTGGATGTTCAGTCTCTGCTTTTTTTGTGGTGTAATAAAAACTCTTCTTTTGTCACTGGATATTCAGTCTCTGCTTTTGTGGTCTAATAAAACTCTCCTTATTGTCACTGGATGTTCAGTGTCTGCTTTTTTGTGGTGTAATAAAACTTTTCTTATTGTCAGTGGATGTTCAGTCTCTCCTTCTTTGTGGTGTAATAAAAACTCTTCTTATTGTCACTCCATGTTCAGTCTCTGCTTCTTTGTGGTCTAATAAAAATTCTTCATATTTTCAATGGTAGTTCAGTCTCTGCTTCTTTGCGGTCTAATAAAAAACTCTCTTATTGTCACTGGATATTCAGTCTCTGCTTCTTTGTGGTGTAATAACAACTCTCCTTATTGTCAGTGGATGTTCAGTCTCTGATTATTTGTTGTCTAATAAAACTCTCCTTATTATCAGTGGATGTTCAGTCTCTGCTTCTTTGTGGTGTAATAAAAACTCTTATTGTCACTGGATATTCAGGCTCTGCTTTTTTGTGGTCTAATATAAACTCTCTTTATCGTCAGTGGATGTTCAGTGTCTACTTTTTGTGGTGTAATAACAACTCTCCTTATTTTTAGTCGATGTTCAGTCTCTGCTTCTTTGTGGACTAATAAAAATTCTTCTTATTGTCAATGGTAGTTCAGTCTCTGCTTCTTTGTGGTGTAATAAAAACTATTCTTATTGTCACTGGATGTTCAGTCTCTGGTTCTTTGTGGTGTAATAAAAACTCTCCTTATTGTCACTGGATGTTCTCTATCTGCTTCTTTGTGGTCTAATAAAAACTCTTGTTTTTGTCACTGGATATTCAGTCTATGCTTTTTGTGGTCTAATAAAAACTCTCTTTATTGTCACTGGATGTTCAGTTTCTGCTTCTCTGTTTTCTCATAAAAATTCTCCTTATTGTCATTGGTTGTTCAGACTCTTCTTCTTTCTGGTCTAATAAAAACTCTTCTTATTGTCACTGGTTATTCAGTTTCTGCTTCTTTCCGGTCTAATAAAAACTCTCCTTTTTGTCACTGGTTGTTCTCTATCTGCTTCTTTGTGGTCTAATAAAAACTCTCCCTATTGTCAGTGGATGTTCAGTGTCTGCTTTTTGTGGTGTAATAAGAACTCTCCCTATTGTCAGTGCATGTTCAGTGTCTCCTTCTTTGTGGTGTAATAAAAACTTTCCTTATTGTCACTGGATGTTCAGTCTCTGCTTCTTTGTGGTCTAATAAAAACTCTCCGTTTTGTCACTGGATGTTCAGTCTCTGATTATTTGTGGTCTAATAACAACTCTCCTTATTGTCAGTGGATGTTCAGTATCTTCTTCTTTGTGGTCTAATAAAAACTCTTCTTATTATCACTGGATATTCAGTCTCTGCTTCTTTGTGGTGTAATAAAACTCTTATTATTGTCACTGGATGTTCAGCTCTGCTTCTTTGTGGTGTAATAAAACTCTCCTTATTGTCACTGGTTGTTCAGTCTTTCCTTCTTTGTGGTCAAATAAAACTCTTCTTATTGTCAATGGTAGTTCAGTCTATGCTTTTTGTGGTCTAATAAAAACTCTCCTTATTGTTACTGGATATTCAGTCTCTGCTTCTTTGTGGTGTAATAACAACTCTCCTTATTGTCAGTGGATGTTCAGTGTTTCCTTCTTTGTGGTGTAATAAAACTTTCCTTATTGTCACTGGATGTTCAGTCTCTGATTATTTGTGGTCTAATAAAACTCTTCTTGTCAGTGGATGTTCAGACTCTGTTTCTTTGTGGTCTAATAAAACCCTTCTTATTGTTACTGGATGTTCAGTCTCTACTTCTTTGTGGTGTAATAAAACTCTCCTTATTGTCACTGGATGTTCAGCTCTGCTTCTTTGTGGTGTAATAAAAACTCTCCTTATTGTGACTGGTTGTTCAGTCTTTTCTTCTTTGCGGTCAAATAAAAACTCTTCTTATTGTCACTGGATATTCAGTCTCTGCTTCTTTGTGGTGTAATAAAACTCTTCTTATTGTCAGTGGATGTTCAGTCTCTCCTTCTTTGTGGTGTAATAAAACTCTTCTTATTGTCACCCATGTTCAGTCTCTTCTTCTTTGTGGTCTAATAAAATCTCTCCTTATTGTCACTGGATATTCAGTCTCTGCTTCTTTGTGGTCTAATAAAATTTCTTCTTATTGTCAATGGTAGTTCAGTCTCTGCTTCTTTGTGGTTTAATAAAACTCTCCTTATTGTCACTGGATATTCAGTCTCTGCTTCTTTGTGGTGTAATAACAACTCTCCTTATTGTCAGTGGATGTTCAGTGTCTCCTTCTTTGTGGTGTAATAAAAACTTTCCTTATTGTCACTGGATGTTCAGTCTCTGATTATTTGTGGTCTAATAAAACTCTTCTTATTGTGACTGGATTATCAGTCTCTGCTTCTTTGTGGTCTAATAAAAAATCTTCTTATTGTCAGTGGATGTTCAGTCTCTGCATATTTGTGGTCTAATAAAAACTCTCCTTATTGTCAGTGGATGAACAGTGTCTCCTTCTTTGTGGTGTAATAAAAACTTTCCTTATTGTCACTGGATGTTCAGTCTCTGATTATTTGTGGTCTAATAAAAACTCTTCTTGTCAGTGGATGTTCAGTCTCTGCTTTTTTGTGGTGTAATAAAACTCTTCTTTTTTGTTACTGGATATTCAGTCTCTGCTTTTTTGTGGTCAAATAAAACTCTCCTTATTGTCACTGGATGTTCAGTCTCTGCTTCTTTGTGTTCTAATAAAACTTCTTATTGTCACTGGATGTTCAGACTCTGTTTCTTTGTGGTCTAATAAAACCCTTCTTATTGTTACTGGTTGTTCAGTCTCTACTTCTTTGTGGTGTAATAAAAAACTCTCCTTATTGTCACTGGATGTTCAGCTCTGCTTCTTTGTGGTGTAATAAAAACTCTCCTTATTGTGACTGGTTGTTCAGTCTTTTCTTCTTTGCGGTCAAATAAAAACTCTTCTTATTGTCACTGGATATTCAGTCTCTGCTTCTTTGTGGTGTAATAAAACTCTTCTTATTGTCAGTGGATGTTCAGTCTCTCCTTCTTTGTGGTGTAATAAAACTCTTCTTATTGTCACTGGATGTTCAGTCTCTTCTTCTTTGTGGTCTAATAAAAACTCTCCTTATTGTCACTGGATGTTCAGTCTCTGCTTCTTTGTGGTCTAATAAAATTTCTTCTTATTGTCAACTGGTAGTTCAGTCTCTGCTTCTTTGTGGTCTAATAAAACTCTCCTTATTGTCACTGGATATTCAGTCTCTGCTTCTTTGTGGTGTAATAAAAACTCTCCTTATTGTCAGTGGATGTTCAGTGTCTCCTTCTTTGTGGTGTAATAAAACTTTCCTTATTGTCACTGGATGTTCAGTCTCTGATTCTTTGTGGTCTAATAAAACTCTTCTTATTGTCACTGGATGTTCAGTCTCTGCTTCTTTGTGGTCTAATAAAAACTCTCCTTATTGTCAGTGGATGTTCAGTCTCTGCTTTTTTGTGGTCTAATAAAACTCTCCTTATTGTCAGTGGATGTTCAGTCTCTCCTTCTTTGTGGTGTAATAAAACTCTCCTTATTGTCACTGGATGTTCAGTCTCTGCTTCTTTGTGGTGTAATAACAACTCTCCTTATTGTCAGTGGATGTTCAGTCTCTGCTTCTTTGTGGTCTAATAAAAACTCTCCTTATTGTCACTGGATGTTCAGTCTCTGATTTTTTGTGGTCTAATAAAACTCTCCTTATTGTCAGTGGATGTTCAGTCTCTGCTTTTTTGTGGTCTAATAAAACTCTCCCTATTGTCAGTGGATGTTCAGTCTCTGCTTTTTGTGGTGTAATAAAAACTCTCCTTATTGTCAGTGGATGTTCAGTCTCTGCTTCTTTGTGGTCTAATAAAATTCCCTTTATTGTCACTGGTTGTTCATTCTTTACTTCTTTGTGGTGTAATAAAACTCTCCTTATTGTCACTGGATGTTCAGTCTCTGTTTCTTTGTGGTCTAATAAAACCCTTCTTATTGTCACTGGATGTTCAGTCTCTTCTTCTTTGTGGTGTAATAAAACTCTTATTATTGTCACTGGATGTTCAGCTCTGCTTCTTTGTGGTGTAATAAAAACTCTCCTTATTGTCAGTGGATGTTCAGTCTCTCCTTCTTTGTGGTGTAATAAAACTTCATTGTCACTGGATGTTCAGTCTCTGCTTCTTTGTGGTCTAATAAAACTCTTCTTATTGTCACTGGATGTTCAGTCTCTGCTTCTTTGTGGTCTAATAAAACTCTTCTTATTGTCACTGGATGTTCAGTCTTCTTTGTGGTGTAATAAAACTCTTCTTATTGTCACTGGATGTTCAGTCTCTGCTTCTTTGTGGTCTAATAAAAACTCTTCTTATTGTCACTGGTATGTTCAGTCTCTGCTTCTTTGTGGTGTAATAAAACTCTCCTTATTGTCACTGGATATTCAGTCTCTGCTTCTTTGTGGTGTAATAAAACTCTCCTTATTGTCAGTCTCTCCTTCTTTGGATGTTCATGTTGTCTCTCTTCTTCTTTGTGGTGTAATAAAACTCTCCTTATTGTCACTGGATGTTCAGTCTCTGCTTCTTTGTGGTCTAATAAAAACTCTTATTGTCAGTGGATGTTCAGTCTCTGCTTCTTTTGTGGTGTAATAAAACTCTCCTTATTGTCACTGGATATTCAGTCTCTGCTTCTTTGTGGTGTAATAAAACTCTCCTTATTGTCACTGGATGTTCAGTGTCTGCTTCTTTGTGGTGTAATAAAACTTTCCTTATTGTCACTGGATGTTCAGTCTCTGATTATTTGTGGTCTAATAAAACTCTTCTTATTGTGACTCCATTATCAGTCTCTGCTTCTTTGTGGTCTAATAAAAAATCTTCTTATTGTCAGTGGATGTTCAGTCTCTGCATATTTGTGGTCTAATAAAACTCTCCTTATTGTCAGTGGATGTTCAGTGTCTCCTTCTTTGTGGTGTAATAAAAACTTTCCTTATTGTCACTGGATGTTCAGTCTCTGATTATTTGTGGTCTAATAAAAACTCTTCTTGTCAGTGGATGTTCAGTCTCTGCTTTTTTGTGGTGTAATAAAAACTCTTCTTTTTGTTACTGGATATTCAGTCTCTGCTTTTTGTGGTCAAATAAAAACTCTCCTTATTGTCACTGGATGTTCAGTCTCTGCTTCTTTGTGTTCTAATAAAACTTTTATTGTCACTGGATGTTCAGACTCTGTTTCTTTGTGGTCTAATAAAAACCCTTCTTATTGTTACTGGTTGTTGAGTCTCTACTTCTTTGTGCTGTAATAAAAACTCTCCTTATTGTCACTGGATGTTCAGCTCTTCTTCTTTGTGGTGTAATAAAAACTCTCCTTATTGTGACTGGTTGTTCAGTCTTTCTTCTTTGTGGTCAAATAAAACTCTTCTTATTGTCACTGGATATTCAGTCTCTGCTTCTTTGTGGTGTAATAAAAACTCTTCTTATTGTCAGTGGATGTTCAGTCTCTCCTTCTTTGTAGTGTAATAAAACTCTTCTTATTGTCACACCCATGTTCAGTCTCTTCTTCTTTGTGGTCTAATAAAACTCTCCTTATTGTCACTGGATATTCAGTCTCTGCTTCTTTGTGGTCTAATAAAATTTCTTCTTATTGTCAATGGTAGTTCAGTCTCTGCTTCTTTGCGGTCTAATAAAAACTCTCCTTATTGTCACTGGATATTCAGTCTCTGCTTCTTTGTGGTGTAATAACAACTCTCCTTATTGTCAGTGGATGTTCAGTGTCTCCTTCTTTGTGGTGTAATAAAAACTTTCCTTATTGTCACTGGATGTTCAGTCTCTGATTATTTGTGGTCTAATAAAAACTCTTCTTATTGTGACTCCATTATCAGACTCTGCTTCTTTGTGGTCTAATAAAAAATCTCCTTATTGTGAGTGGATGTTCAGTCTCTGCATATTTGTGGTCTAATAAAAACTCTCCTTATTGTCAGTGGATGATCAGTCTCTCCTTCTTTGTGGTGTAATAAAAACTCTCCTTATTGTCACTGGATGTTCAGTCTCTTCTTCTTTGTGGTGTAAGAACAACTCTCCTTATTTTCAGTGGATGGTCATTCTCTGCTTCTTTGGGGTCTAATAAAAACTCTCCGTATTGTCACTGGATGTTCAGTCTCTGATTATTTGTGGTCTAATAAAAACTTTCCTTATTATCAGTGGATGTTCAGTCTCTGCTTTTTTGTGGTCTAATATAAACTCTCCCTATTGTCAGTGGATGTTCAGTGTCTGCTTTTTGTGGTGTAATAACAACTCTCCTTATTGTCAGTGGATGTTCAGTATCTGCTTCTTTGTGATCTAATAAAAATTCCCTTTATTGTCACTGGTTCTTCATTCTTTACTTCTTTGTGTTGTAATAAAAACTCTCCTTATTGTCACTGGATGTTCAGACTCTGTTTCTTTGTGGTCTAATAAAAACCCTTCTTATTATCACTGGATGTTCAGTCTCTTCTTCTTTGTGGTGTAATAAAAACTGTTATTATTGTCACTGGATGTTCAGCTCTGCTTCTTTGTGGTGTAATAAAAACTCTCCTTATTGTGACTGGTTGTTCAGTCTTTCCTTCTTTGCGGTCAAATAAAAGCTCTTCTTATTGTCACTGGATATTCAGTCTCTGCTTCTTTGTGGTGTAATAAAAACTCTTCTTATTGTCAGTGGATGTTCAGTCTCTCCTTCTTTTTGGTGTAATAAAAACTCTTCTTATTGTCACTCCATGTTCAGTCTCTGCTTCTTTGTGGTCTAATAAAAATTCTTCTTATTGTCAATGGTATTTCAGTCTCTGCTTCTTTGCGGTGTAATAAAAACTCTCCTTATTGTCACTGAATATTCAGTCTCTGCTTCTTTGTGGTGTAATAACAACTCTCCTTATTGTCAGTGGATGTTCAGTGTCTCCTTCTTTGTGGTGTAATAAAAACTTTCCTTATTGTCACTGGATGTTCAGTCTCTGATTATTTGTGGTCTCATAAAAACTCTTCTTGTCAGTGGATGTTCAGTCTCTGCTTTTTTGTGGTGTAATAAAAACTCTTCTTTTTGTCACTGGATATTCAGTCTCTGCTTTTTGTGGTCTAATAAAAACTCTCCTTATTGTCACTGGATGTTCAGTGTCTGCTTTTTGTGGTGTAATAAAAACTTTTCTTATTGTCAGTGGATGTTCAGTCTCTCCTTCTTTGTGGTGTAATAAAAACTCTTCTTATTGTCACTCCATGTTCAGTCTCCGCTTCTTTGTGGTCTAATAAAAATTCTTCATATTTTCAATGGTAGTTCAGTCTCTGCTTCTTTGCGGTCTAATAAAAACTCTCTTTATTGTCACTGGATATTCAGTCTCTGCTTCTTTGTGGTGTAATAACAACTCTCCTTATTATCAGTGGATGTTCAGTCTCTGATTATTAGTTGTCTAATAAAAACTCTCCTTATTATCAGTGGATGTTCAGTCTCTGCTTCTTTGTGGTGTAATAAAAACTTCTTATTGACACTAAATATTCAGGCTCTGCTTTTTTGTGGTCTAATATAAACTCTCTTTATCGTCAGTGGATGTTCAGTGTCTACTTTTTGTGGTGTAATAACAACTCTCCTTATTTTTAGTCGATGTTCAGTCTCTGCTTCTTTGTGGACTAATAAAAATTCTTCTTATTGTCAATGGTAGTTCAGTCTCTGCTTCTTTGTGGTGTAATAAAAACTATTCTTATTGTCACTCGATGTTCAGTCTCTGGTTCTTTGTGGTGTAATAAAAACTCTCCTTATTGTGACTGGATGTTCTCTATCTGCTTCTTTGTGGTCTAATAAAAACTCTTGTTTTTGTCACTGGATATTCAGTCTATGCTTTTTGTGGTCTAATAAAAACTCTCTTTATTGTCACTGGATGTTCAGTTTCTGCTTCTCTGTTTTCTCATAAAAATTCTCCTTATTGTCATTGGTTGTTCAGACTCTTCTTCTTTCTGGTCTAATAAAAACTCTTCTTATTGTCACTGGTTATTCAGTTTCTGCTTCTTTCCGGTCTAATAAAAACTCTCCTTTTTGTCACTGGTTGTTCTCTATCTGCTTCTTTGTGGTCTAATAAAAACTCTCCCTATTGTCAGTGGATGTTCAGTGTCTGCTTTTTGTGGTGTAATAAGAACTCTCCCTATTGTCAGTGCATGTTCAGTGTCTCCTTCTTTGTGGTGTAATAAAAACTTTCCTTATTGTCACTGGATGTTCAGTCTCTGCTTCTTTGTGGTCTAATAAAAACTCTCCGTTTTGTCACTGGATGTTCAGTGTCTGCTTTTTGTGGTGTAATAACAACTCTCCCTATTGTCAGTGGATGTTCATAATCTTCTTCTTTGTGATCTAATAAAAACTCTCCTTATTGTCACTGGATGTTCAATCTCTTCTTCTTTGTGGTGTAATAAAAACTGTTATTATTGTCACTGAATGTTCAGCTCTGCTTCTTTGTGGTGTAATAAAAACTCTCCTTATTGTGACTGGTTGTTCAGTCTTTCCTTCTTTGCGGTCAAATAAAAACTCTTCTTATTGTCAATGGTAGTTCAGTCTCTGCTTCTTTGCGGTCTAATAAAACTCTCCTTATTGTCACTGGATATTCAGTCTCTGCTTCTTTGTGGTGTAATAACAACTCTCCTTATTGTCAGTGGATGTTCAGTGTCTCCTTCTTTGTGGTGTAATAAAAACTTTCCTTATTGTCACTGGATGTTCAGTCTCTGATTATTTGTGGTCTAATAAAAACTCTTCTTGTCAGTGGATGTTCAGACTCTGTTTCTTTGTGGTCTAATAAAAACCCTTCTTATTGTTACTGGTTGTTGAGTCTCTACTTCTTTGTGCTGTAATAAAAACTCTCCTTATTGTCACTGGATGTTCAGCTCTGCTTCTTTGTGGTGTAATAAAAACTCTCCTTATTGTGACTGGTTGTTCAGTCTTTTCTTCTTTGCGGTCAAATAAAAACTCTTCTTATTGTCACTGGATATTCAGTCTCTGCTTCTTTGTGGTGTAATAAAAACTCTTCTTATTGTCAGTGGATGTTCAGTCTCTCCTTCTTTGTAGTGTAATAAAAACTCTTCTTATTGTCACTCCATGTTCAGTCTCTTCTTCTTTGCGGTCTAATAAAATCTCTCCTTATTGTCACTGGATATTCAGTCTCTGCTTCTTTGTGGTCTAATAAAATTTCTTCTTATTGTCAATGGTAGTTCAGTCTCTGCTTCTTTGCGGTTTAATAAAAACTCTCCTTATTGTCACTGGATATTCAGTCTCTGCTTCTTTGTGGTGTAATAACAACTCTCCTTATTGTCAGTGGATGTTCAGTGTCTCCTTCTTTGTGGTGTAATAAAAACTTTCCTTATTGTCACTGGATGTTCAGTCTCTGATTATTTGTGGTCTAATAAAAACTCTTCTTATTGTGACTCCATTATCAGACTCTGCTTCTTTGTGGTCTAATAAAAAATCTTCTTATTGTGAGTGGATGTTCAGTCTCTGCATATTTGTGGTCTAATAAAAACTCTCCTTATTGTCAGTGGATGAACAGTGTCTCCTTCTTTGTGGTGTAATAAAAACTTTCCTTATTGTCACTGGATGTTCAGTCTCTGATTATTTGTGGTCTAATAAAAACTCTTCTTGTCAGTGGATGTTCAGTCTCTGCTTTTTTGTGGTGTAATAAAAACTCTTCTTTTTGTTACTGGATATTCAGTCTCTGCTTTTTGTGGTCAAATAAAAACTCTCCTTATTGTCACTGGATGTTCAGTCTCTGCTTCTTTGTGTTCTAATAAAAACTTTTTATTGTCACTAGATGTTCAGACTCTGTTTCTTTGTGGTCTAATAAAAACCCTTCTTATTGTTACTGGTTGTTGAGTCTCTACTTCTTTGTGCTGTAATAAAAACTCTCCTTATTGTCACTTGATGTTCAGCTCTTCTTCTTTGTGGTGTAATAAAAACTCTCCTTATTGTGACTGGTTGTTCAGTCTTTTCTTCTTTGCGGTCAAATAAAAACTCTTCTTATTGTCACTGGATATTCAGTCTCTGCTTCTTTGTGGTGTAATAAAAACTCTTCTTATTGTCAGTGGATGTTCAGTCTCTCCTTCTTTGTAGTGTAATAAAAACTCTTCTTATTGTCACTCCATGTTCAGTCTCTTCTTCTTTGCGGTCTAATAAAAACTCTCCTTATTGTCACTGGATATTCAGTCTCTGCTTCTTTGTGGTCTAATAAAATTTCTTCTTATTGTCAATGGTAGTTCAGTCTCTGCTTCTTTGCGGTCTAATAAAAACTCTCCTTATTGTCACTGGATATTCAGTCTCTGCTTCTTTGTGGTGTAATAACAACTCTCCTTATTGTCAGTGGATGTTCAGTGTCTCCTTCTTTGTGGTGTAATAAAAACTTTCCTTATTGTCACTGGATGTTCAGTCTCTGATTATTTGTGGTCTAATAAAAACTCTTCTTATTGTGACTCCATTATCAGACTCTGCTTCTTTGTGGTCTAATAAAAAATCTCCTTATTGTGAGTGGATGTTCAGTCTCTGCATATTTGTGGTCTAATAAAAACTCTCCTTATTGTCAGTGGATGATCAGTCTCTCCTTCTTTGTGGTGTAATAAAAACTCTCCTTATTGTCACTGGATGTTCAGTCTCTTCTTCTTTGTGGTGTAAGAACAACTCTCCTTATTTTCAGTGGATGGTCATTCTCTGCTTCTTTGGGGTCTAATAAAAACTCTCCGTATTGTCACTGGATGTTCAGTCTCTGATTATTTGTGGTCTAATAAAACTTTCCTTATTATCAGTGGATGTTCAGTCTCTGCTTTTTTGTGGTCTAATATAAACTCTCCCTATTGTCAGTGGATGTTCAGTGTCTGCTTTTTGTGGTGTAATAACAACTCTCCTTATTGTCAGTGGATGTTCAGTATCTGCTTCTTTGTGATCTAATAAAATTCCCTTTATTGTCACTGGTTCTTCATTCTTTACTTCTTTGTGTTGTAATAAAAACTCTCCTTATTGTCACTGGATGTTCAGACTCTGTTTCTTTGTGGTCTAATAAAAACTCTCCTTATTATCACTGGATGTTCAGTCTCTTCTTCTTTGTGGTGTAATAAAAACTGTTATTATTGTCACTGGATGTTCAGCTCTGCTTCTTTGTGGTGTAATAAAAACTCTCCTTATTGTGACTGGTTGTTCAGTCTTTCCTTCTTTGCGGTCAAATAAAAGCTCTTCTTATTGTCACTGGATATTCAGTCTCTGCTTCTTTGTGGTGTAATAAAAACTCTTCTTATTGTCAGTGGATGTTCAGTCTCTCCTTCTTTTGGTGTAATAAAAACTCTTCTTATTGTCACTCCATGTTCAGTCTCTGCTTCTTTGTGGTCTAATAAAATTCTTCTTATTGTCAATGGTATTTCAGTCTCTGCTTCTTTGCGGTGTAATAAAAACTCTCCTTATTGTCACTGAATATTCAGTCTCTGCTTCTTTGTGGTGTAATAACAACTCTCCTTATTGTCAGTGGATGTTCAGTGTCTCCTTCTTTGTGGTGTAATAAAAACTTTCCTTATTGTCACTGGATGTTCAGTCTCTGATTATTTGTGGTCTCGTAAAAACTCTTCTTGTCAGTGGATGTTCAGTCTCTGCTTTTTTGTGGTGTAATAAAAACTCTTCTTTTTGTCACTGGATATTCAGTCTCTGCTTTTTGTGGTCTAATAAAAACTCTCCTTATTGTCACTGGATGTTCAGTGTCTGCTTTTTGTGGTGTAATAAAAACTTTTCTTATTGTCAGTGGATGTTCAGTCTCTCCTTCTTTGTGGTGTAATAAAAACTCTTCTTATTGTCACTCCATGTTCAGTCTCCGCTTCTTTGTGGTCTAATAAAAATTCTTCATATTTTCAATGGTAGTTCAGTCTCTGCTTCTTTGCGGTCTAATAAAAACTCTCTTTATTGTCACTGGATATTCAGTCTCTGCTTCTTTGTGGTGTAATAACAACTCTCCTTATTATCAGTGGATGTTCAGTCTCTGCTTCCTTGTGGTGTAATAAAAACTTCTTATTGACACTAAATATTCAGGCTCTGCTTTTTTGTGGTCTAATATAAACTCTCTTTATCGTCAGTGGATGTTCAGTGTCTACTTTTTGTGGTGTAATAACAACTCTCCTTATTTTTAGTCGATGTTCAGTCTCTGCTTCTTTGTGGACTAATAAAAATTCTTCTTATTGTCAATGGTAGTTCAGTCTCTGCTTCTTTGTGGTGTAATAAAAACTATTCTTATTGTCACTCGATGTTTAGTCTCTGGTTCTTTGTGGTGTAATAAAACTCTCCTCCTTATCTGCTTCTTTGTGGTCTAATAAAACTCTTGTTTTTGTCACTGGATGTGCTTTTTTGTGGTCTAATCTATCTGTCACTGGATCTTTGTGGTCTAATAAAACTCTTGTCATTTTTTGTCACTGGTCTAATATTCAGTCTCAGTTTCTGCTTCTTTCCGGTCTAATAAAAACTCTCCTTTTTGTCACTGGTTGTTCTCTATCTGCTTCTTTGTGGTCTAATAAAAACTCTCCCTATTGTCAGTGGATGTTCAGTGTCTGCTTTTTGTGGTGTAATAAGAACTCTCCCTATTGTCAGTGCATGTTCAGTGTCTCCTTCTTTGTGGTGTAATAAAAACTTTCCTTATTGTCACTGGATGTTCAGTCTCTGCTTCTTTGTGGTCTAATAAAAACTCTCCGTTTTGTCACTGGATGTTCAGTGTCTGCTTTTTGTGGTGTAATAACAACTCTCCCTATTGTCAGTGGATGTTCATAATCTTCTTCTTTGTGATCTAATAAAAACTCTCCTTATTGTCACTGGATGTTCAATCTCTTCTTCTTTGTGGTGTAATAAAAACTGTTATTATTGTCACTGAATGTTCAGCTCTGCTTCTTTGTGGTGTAATAAAAACTCTCCTTATTGTGACTGGTTGTTCAGTCTTTCCTTCTTTGCGGTCAAATAAAAACTCTTCTTATTGTCAATGGTAGTTCAGTCTCTGCTTCTTTGCGGTCTAATAAAAACTCTCCTTATTGTCACTGGATATTCAGTCTCTGCTTCTTTGTGGTGTAATAACAACTCTCCTTATTGTCAGTGGATGTTCAGTGTCTCCTTCTTTGTGGTGTAATAAAAACTTTCCTTATTGTCACTGGATGTTCAGTCTCTGATTATTTGTGGTCTAATAAAAACTCTTCTTGTCAGTGGATGTTCAGACTCTGTTTCTTTGTGGTCTAATAAAAACCCTTCTTATTGTTACTGGTTGTTGAGTCTCTACTTCTTTGTGCTGTAATAAAAACTCTCCTTATTGTCACTGGATGTTCAGCTCTGCTTCTTTGTGGTGTAATAAAAACTCTCCTTATTGTGACTGGTTGTTCAGTCTTTTCTTCTTTGCGGTCAAATAAAAACTCTTCTTATTGTCACTGGATATTCAGTCTCTGCTTCTTTGTGGTGTAATAAAAACTCTTCTTATTGTCAGTGGATGTTCAGTCTCTCCTTCTTTGTAGTGTAATAAAAACTCTTCTTATTGTCACTCCATGTTCAGTCTCTTCTTCTTTGCGGTCTAATAAAATCTCTCCTTATTGTCACTGGATATTCAGTCTCTGCTTCTTTGTGGTCTAATAAAATTTCTTCTTATTGTCAATGGTAGTTCAGTCTCTGCTTCTTTGCGGTTTAATAAAAACTCTCCTTATTGTCACTGGATATTCAGTCTCTGCTTCTTTGTGGTGTAATAACAACTCTCCTTATTGTCAGTGGATGTTCAGTGTCTCCTTCTTTGTGGTGTAATAAAAACTTTCCTTATTGTCACTGGATGTTCAGTCTCTGATTATTTGTGGTCTAATAAAAACTCTTCTTATTGTGACTCCATTATCAGACTCTGCTTCTTTGTGGTCTAATAAAAAATCTTCTTATTGTGAGTGGATGTTCAGTCTCTGCATATTTGTGGTCTAATAAAAACTCTCCTTATTGTCAGTGGATGAACAGTGTCTCCTTCTTTGTGGTGTAATAAAAACTTTCCTTATTGTCACTGGATGTTCAGTCTCTGATTATTTGTGGTCTAATAAAAACTCTTCTTGTCAGTGGATGTTCAGTCTCTGCTTTTTTGTGGTGTAATAAAAACTCTTCTTTTTGTTACTGGATATTCAGTCTCTGCTTTTTGTGGTCAAATAAAAACTCTCCTTATTGTCACTGGATGTTCAGTCTCTGCTTCTTTGTGTTCTAATAAAAACTTCTTATTGTCACTAGATGTTCAGACTCTGTTTCTTTGTGGTCTAATAAAAACCCTTCTTATTGTTACTGGTTGTTGAGTCTCTACTTCTTTGTGCTGTAATAAAAACTCTCCTTATTGTCACTGGATGTTCAGCTCTGCTTCTTTGTGGTGTAATAAAAACTCTCCTTATTGTGACTGGTTGTTCAGTCTTTTCTTCTTTGCGGTCAAATAAAAACTCTTCTTATTGTCACTGGATATTCAGTCTCTGCTTCTTTGTGGTGTAATAAAAACTCTTCTTATTGTCAGTGGATGTTCAGTCTCTCCTTCTTTGTAGTGTAATAAAAACTCTTCTTATTGTCACTCCATGTTCAGTCTCTTCTTCTTTGCGGTCTAATAAAAACTCTCCTTATTGTCACTGGATATTCAGTCTCTGCTTCTTTGTGGTCTAATAAAATTTCTTCTTATTGTCAATGGTAGTTCAGTCTCTGCTTCTTTGCGGTTTAATAAAAACTCTCCTTATTGTCACTGGATATTCAGTCTCTGCTTCTTTGTGGTGTAATAACAACTCTCCTTATTGTCAGTGATATTCAGTGTCTCCTTCTTTGTGGTGTAATAAAAACTTTCCTTATTGTCACTGGATGTTCAGTCTCAGATTATTTGTGGTCTAATAAAAACTCTTCTTTTTGTCACTCCATGTTCAGTCTCTGCTTCTTTCTAGTCTAATAAAAATTCTTCTTATTGTCACTGGATATTCAGTCTCTGCTTCTTTGTGGTGTAATAACAACTCTCCTTATTGTCAGTGGATGTTCAGTCTCTGCTTCGTTGTGGTCTAGTAAAATCTCTTCTTACTGTCACTGGATGTTCAGTCTCTCTTTCTTTGTGGTGTAATAAAAACTCTTCTTATTGTGACTCCATTATCAGACTCTGCTTCTTTGTGGTCTAATAAAAAATCTCCTTATTGTGAGTGGATGTTCAGTCTCTGCATATTTGTGGTCTAATAAAAACTCTCCTTATTGTCAGTGGATGAACAGTGTCTCCTTCTTTGTGGTGTAATAAAAACTCTCCTTATTGTCACTGGATGTTCAGTCTCTTCTTCTTTGTGGTGTAATAACAACTCTCCGTATTTTCAGTGGATGTTCATTCTCTGCTTCTTTGTGGTCTAATAAAAACTCTCCGTATTGTCACTGGATGTTCAGTCTCTGATTATTTGTGGTCTAATAAAAACTCTCCTTATTATCAGTGGATGTTCAGTTTCTGCTTTTTTGTGGTCTAATATAAACTCTCCCTATTGTCAGTGGATGTTCAGTATCTGCTTCTTTGTGATCTAATAAAAACTCTCCTTATTCTCACTGGTTGTTCATTCTTTACTTCTTTGTGGTGTAATAAAATATCTCCTTATTGTCACTGGATGTTCAGACTCTGTTTCTTTGTGGTCTAATAAAAACCTTCTTATTGTTACTGGTTGTTGAGTCTCTACTTCTTTGTGCTGTAATAAAAACTGTCCTTATTATCACTGGATGTTCAGTCTCTTCTTCTTTGTGGTGTAATAAAAACTGTTATTATTGTCACTGGATGTTCAGCTCTGCTTCTTTGTGGTGTAATAAAAACTCTCCTTATTGTGACTTCTTGTTCAGTCTTTCCTTCTTTGCGGTCAAATAAAAGCTCTTCTTATTGTCACTGGATATTCAGTCTCTGCTTCTTTGTGGTCTAATAAAAATTCTTCTTATTGTCAATGGTAGTTCAGTCTCTGCTTCTTTGCGGTGTAATAAAACTCTTCTTTTTGTCACTGGATATTCAGTCTCTGCTTTTTGTGGTGTAATAAAAACTTTTCTTATTGTCAGTGGATGTTCAGTCTCTCCTTCTTTGTGGTGTAATAAAAACTCTTCTTATTATCACTCCATGTTCAGTCTCCGCTTCTTTGTGGTCTAATAAAAATTCTTTATATTGTCAATGGTAGTTCAGTCTCTGCTTCTTTGCGGTCTAATAAAAACTCTCCTTATTGTCACTGGATATTCAGTCTCTGCTTCTTTGTGGTGTAATAACAACTCTCCTTATTATCAGTGGATTTTCAGTCTCTGATTATTAGTGGTCTAATAAAAACTCTCCTTATTATCAGTGGATGTTCAGTCTCTGCTTCTTTGTGGTGTAATAAAAACTTCTTATTGACACTGGATATTCAGTCTCTGCTTTTTTGTGGTCTAATATAAACTCTCCTTATCGTCAGTGGATGTTCAGTCTTTCCTTCTTTGCGGTCAAATAAAAACTCATCTTATTGTCATTGGATGTTCAGTTTCTGCTTCTTTGTGGTTTAATAAAAACTCTTTTTATTGTCATTGGATGTTCAGTGTCTACTTTTTGTGGTGTAATAACAACTCTCCTTATTGTCAGTGGATGTTCAGTATCTGCTTCTTTGTTTTTTAATAAAATCTCTCCTTATTGTCACTGGATATTAAGTCTTTGCTTCTTTGTGGTGTACTAACAAGTCTCCTTATTATCAGTGGATGTTTCGTCTCTGATTCTTTGTGGTCAATTAAAAACTCTCCTTATTGTCTGTGGTTGTTCAGTCTCTCTTTCTTTGGGGTATAATAAAAACTCTCCTTATTGTCATTGCATGTTCAGTCTTTGCTACTTTGTGGTTTAATTAAAACTCTTCTTATTGTCACTGGTTGTTTATCTCTGCTTCTTTGCGCTCTAATAAAAACTCTCCTTATTGTAACTGGTTGTTCAGTCTCTCCTTCTTTGTGGTCTAATAAAAACTCTTCTTATTGTCATTGGATGTGCAGTCTCTGCTTCTTTGTGGTGTAATAACTACTCTCCTTATTGTCAGTGGATGTTCAGTCTCTGCTTCTTTGTGGTCTCATAAAAATTCTCCTTATTGTCACTGGATGTTCAGTCTCTGCTTCTTTGTGGTGTAATTTTAGCTCTCCTTATTGTCACTGGATGTTGAGACTCTGCTTTTTTGTGGTCTAATAAAAACTCTTCTTATTGTTACTGGTTGTTCAGTTTCTGATTCTTTGTGGTCTAATAAAAACTCTCCTTATTAACACTGGATGTTCAGTCTCTGTTTCTTTCAGGTGTAATAAAAACTTCTTATTGTCACTGGATGTTCAGCTCTGCTTCTTTGTGGTGTAATAAAAATCTCCTTGTTGTTACTGGTTGTTCAGTCTCTTCTTCTTTGTGGTCTAATAAAAACTTTCTCTATTGTCACTGGATGGTTAGTCTCTGCTTCTTTGTGTTCTAATAAAAACTCTCCTTATTGTCACTTGTTTTTCAGTCTCTTTTTCTTTGTGGTGTAATAAAATCTCTTTTTATTGTCACTGGATGTTCAGTCTCTGCTTCTTTGTGGTCTAATAAAAACTCTCCTTATTGTCACTGGTTTTTTAGTCCATGCTTCTTTGTGATCTAATAAAAACTTATTGTCACTGGATGTTCAGTCTTTACTTCTTTGTGGTCTAATAAAAACTCTCCTTATTGTCAGTGGATGTTCAGTCTCTCCTTCATTATGGTGCAATAAAAATTCCTTATTGTCACTGGATGTTCAGTCTCTGCTTCATTGTGGTTTAATAAAAACTTTCCTTATTGTCACTGGATGGTTAGTCTCTGCTTTTTTGTAGTCTAATAGAAACTCTCCTTATTGTCACTGGTTTTCAGTCTCTTTTTCTTTGTGGTGTAATAAAAACTCTTCTTAATGTCACTGGATGTTCAGTCTCTGCTTCTTTGTGGTCTAATAAAAACTCTCCCTATTGTCACTGGATGTTCAGTCTCTGTTCTTTTGTGGTTTAATAAAAAATCTACTTATTGTCACTGGATGTTTAGTCTCTGCTTTTTTGTTGTCTAATATAAAATCTCCTTAATGTCTGTGGATGTTCACTCTCTGCTTTATTGTGGTGTAATAAAAACACCTCATTGTCGCTGGATATTCAGTCTTTGCTTCTTTGTGGTGTAATAAAAACTCTTCTCATTGTCACTTGACGTTCAGTCTCTGCTTCTTTGTGAAATAATTAACAACACTCCTTATTGTCAGTGGATGTTCAGTTTCTGCTTCTTTATGGTGTGATAAAAATTCTCCTTATGTCACTGAATCGTTTGCATTATGCTTTTATAACTAATAAAATCTTCATTTGCAAAGAGAAAACTGTTCATTTATAGAAAGTTCCGGGTTGGGCCTCTTTCTGGAGAAAACTTTTCAGGGGAACTGTTAGAAACAATGCATTCAGTTTGTGGTCCTTATGTTTAAAACGACCAGTCAAGTCTGTATTATATAGACGAATTAAAGTAAAGTCAAGTTAGGTTAGAGCTACACTAAAACACAACGTGATAATCACTGAAGAAAGTTGACTCTCAATCCCCCACAAAATGTACTCAGTTAAATACTCTGTATGTATTTAAACCACGAAATGAAATATTTATTCATGTTTGTTTGTTTTTTACTGCTGTGTTTCAAGTGTAAAGTGATTTATTTTTGTTTGTTTGCAATTAAGCTCAAAGCTACACAATGGACTATCTCTGTTTTGCTCATCATACAGACTTAGTGGAACTGACTATGACGAGTTTTGGTTCTAATTTATCCCTAGCACGACCCATAGTAACAAGTAATAAATCTCATTTTATTAGCATTGTGTATTAACAGATCATTAAACTATAACCAAAATTATTCCTAGAACAATAAACGAAGTATTTCTGAGGTCTTGACTATTGGGGTATACATTCCAATAGATAGGGGTAGCCGTGTTACCTTCGGTTACACTGTGTTACATGAGTCACCTCATATCCAAGGACTCAACTAGTATTTTACAAACGGAGATGGGATTAAAGAGATGGCAGTGAGGCAAATAAAGTTTACCTCCCCATGGAAAAACGAAAGTCATATGTAATTACTGAATATTTTATCTCCAGCCGAAAATGACAAAACATAAATAACCTGTTTAACCATTACACTATCGGTTTTAACTGAATAGTAACCAATAATGTTACTAATAATGTATTTTATTGTAACGATATACTTGGAAATTAGTGATCCAGGATAGGTCTCTAGGATGTCCATTTAAATACCGTTGTATCCTTGTGTCACTTCACTACTCGAACCCACCTTATTAGCGTCCTTGTCCACGAGAGTATAAATAAAGACATACATAGCAGGATATTGTTTTTTACTAAATGTACATTTATCACCTTCATACTAATATAAAATGTATTTAGTTTTGTACTTCGTGATGGTTCTAATCTGTTGGGTCTAGTTTTTGATCTATAGTCTATTATGCATGCGTTTTAAAATTATCCGAGCTACTTATTAACACTAGGGTGCAGGTAAGATTATTTATTTTATTTGGTTGTTGTTAAGCGGAAGTATGCAAAACGGGCTGTCTGTGCCCTGCCAACCACATATATCGAAACCCGAATTGTAGCATCGCAAGTTTGTAGGCCTACCGCTAAACCACAGAAGCGGAGAGCATACTTTTTAGATAACCAATTCTTGTTTATTGTAAAAGTCTGTTTAAAATTAGACATATC
This sequence comes from Tachypleus tridentatus, assembly GCF_004210375.1. Lineage (NCBI taxonomy): Eukaryota > Metazoa > Arthropoda > Merostomata > Xiphosura > Limulidae > Tachypleus > Tachypleus tridentatus. Next base: position 105,537,181 of record NC_134825.1, on the reverse strand, counting down.
AGAACCAAGAGCTCAGGCTTGATGACAGTAATAAAAACAAGTTCAGGTATTTGTTAACAATACCGCTGAAACTGGTGCCACATGGTGTATCTCCTTCTTAGTAAGTTATCAACAATGTAATAATAAGAACTGGATATGTACTTTTTCTTTCTGACACAGATGTAACGCGTTGTGTTCTTCGTTTTTTACAAGCGCTTTCTTATTTTGTGCCTCCTTCAAGATGGCAGATGAAATTACACATATGAGCGATAGTTCAACCTCTGTAGTGTCTGTATATATATCTATGTTTGTTGCAAGAAGATTGTTTTAAACGCAACATTACATTGCACTTACCAGGACATGATACATTTTACTTTATAAAATATATATACACAAAGAGGGAACACTAAACGTTATTGAAACTTATAAACAAACCGTGTACGTTCATCTTATAAATGTAAATAATTATTTCATAGTGAACAAAAGTTGATAATGAAATATATTACATTTTTAAAGTACTATAACTTAACTGGTTGGTTGCTGTTAAGCCCAAAGAAACACGTTAAGATACTGTGTCTGCCCACTGCTGATATCAACCTAAAGACTGGATATTCAGATTGATTTAAAAAACAGCCACCAGTTAACAGTGGTCAAAGTATTACATAGGAACACTTATATACATGTGTAGTTTATCCTATACTCAATTCATCCACATTTGTAGCTCAAATGGTATTAGTTCTATTTCTAAAGGTTTTCTATCTCACAGTGACGTAGTAGGTCCTCAGGCGATGTTCCCATGTTCGTATTACTTCATGCTAATTCTGTAAGCTCGACCAAAGAAGGCAACGCACCAGAGTATATCCAATTCTTTCTCTGCACAATACCCTAGGCTGTGGTGAGATAGAATATCATTACTTTTCGCTGAACTCATCTGGACCTCTGTTTCTTTAATATTGACTTAGGTGACGTATCACAAGTGAAATCATACAAACTTCCTAAAGAATAGCACCATGTTATGTGTTTGTTTATGTACTGGATGACGTTCATGGTCACTTGCTATGAGAAGTTAGATTTTCAAACGTTACTTTACACCAAGACGAAAGTTAAAAGCTAGGGACGTCATCTGCTATTGAACATCCTTCCCTCTAAACCTTGCTTTGCCCCTCCCATCTTTAGAATATCCAATAATGTGGTAATTCATAAAAGATGGCTACAAGTATACTACGCAGAATATTGACACAACGTGATCCCCCTTCTCGAATTGTTTTTAATTAGGTCCCTCTTAAAAATTACTTTAAATTGAACTTTCATAGTGTAGAAAGCATACTTAAATTACTTACTCAATCTAACAGTGCAGATAGCATAATTAAATGTATATTTAACTTGCTTCATCAAAAAGAAATTTGACCTAATTAAAAATACTTTAAATTTAATACATTACAAAGACGTCCTATTGAAAAGTGCTTTAAACTTAATCTAATACAAAGATGTCCGATTGAAAAGTGCTTTAAACCTAATCTAACACAAAGATGACCTAATTAAAAATTGCTTTAAACTTAATCTAACACAAATATGTCCTATTGAAAAGTGTTTTAAACTTAATTTAACACAAAGATGTCCTATTGAAAAGTGCTTTAAGCTTAATCTAACACAAAGATGACATAATTAAAAAAATTTTGAAGCTAATCCATCATAAAAAAATGTCCTAATGAAAAGGTTTTTACACTTAAATCCAATATAAACATTATAAAAATCTTGTAGGACTAAAAAATAGTATAATAAATATGGTGAAACTAAACCTGAGCTGTTTCATCAGGTACAAACGTTTTAATCATTCAAGAAACTAAACAAAGGAAGTCACACCTTAAAAAAAAACAAGCATAGGGAAAGTGGGTCTTCCAAAAGTGCTGAAGAAACAAGGTCCACCTTCTGAAATGTCTTAAGAATCTGCCATCTGATATCTCTGAAGAAAGAACCACTTCCCAAATCGCTGAAGACGGAAGGTCGATCTTTTGGAAAAGAAAGGCTGTCCACATTGTGAAAGACTTAAAGAATAAGTTGATACTGTCCAAAGGTATGGTACTTTATTTTTAAAATTGTGATATGAGATAAGTGTTTCGCAATTGGATTCTTAAAACAGAGGGACTCCTCATTTATACTCAGTAAGTACAGACTGTATTAATTTTGCTCTGCAGCATCTGTGTATTGACGAGGATGTCATATTTTTTCCTGGTTACATCATTTTACGCTTCTATACATCATTTTTAAAAATAAATTCAGTAATCAGCATGAGAAAGAGATGATTAACTTATCCTCTCGTGGTGCTGAATCAAGAGATGTCTAACTTACCCTCTCGTGCTGCTGAACCAAGAGATGACTAACTTACCTTCTCGTGCTGCTGAACCAAGAGATGACTGACTAACTTACTCTCTCGTGCCTCTAAACCAAGAGATGGCCAACTTACTCTCTCGTGCTTCTGAACCATTATTTGAACAAACCAATGAGTTTCAAACTGTTGTAGGTTTAGACCCATGGAACCTGCGTTCTTTATCTATCCTTTGATGTCCTATATTCTCGTTGTTCTAACAAATGTAAATACTTTACCTAAACAACAGGTTATCTCTACAACTAGTGTGTTTCAATCTTCCATGTCGATGAATCGTAGGTTGGTATTCAAGTGTGTATTTTTTCACGCACAATAATGTCTTATTTAGAAGGAAAGGGTCACCTGTTTACCAATCGTTACGTTACTCAATCAAACGTAAAACGTGCCAGTAGTTGTGCTTATTTTATTATTTGTTGTGCATACATACATATATCTGGCAGTATAGAAATATATATCAGCATAAAAATAAACTAAGTTTGTTCTATTATAAATACTACAACTATGTTTGTACTGTTCTAGTTTATCCAACTATGTTTGTACTGTTCTAGTTTATCCAACTATGTTTGTACTGTTCTAGTTTATCCAACTAATTTCTCTCTTTTCAGTTGTTTGATTGTGTGAATCAGTAAATACCTAGCATGAGTTTTATTTGACAGTACATATACTATATTAGAAGTTATTGTTTCCCTTGTGTTTAACGTAGTTCAATTACTTCTCTCGAGCAGAACGCATCAGTTATGTTTTACACCATTGAAGTTCATCAGAGCATCTGCTTCTAAATGTGAAACACCAAGGACTTAAATGTCTTTTTTTTCCACATGGAACCCGTCGTTCTAAGGTTATTTTGTAACTAAAGCCTTTTCTTTTATCTAATTACAGTATTTTAGTGAGAAATTCTTACTTCAAGCTGTACCAGGGCGAGACAATGACGTCTACTGAGTAACTTTGTAATGTGTCCCCTCCTAGAGTGCTTTAAGCCCATGAGGAAACTATGGAATCCGTGGGGAATCCTTCGTAAAGCACTGTAAGCTTTTATAGTTGTAAGATACTTCTGTAACTTTTCCCAGAAGTGGCTTGATTAGGAACTTGCACAGTGATACAACAGGCTGTGTAAAAGAAGTTTATTTCGTCATTATATGTGTCGTTTCTTTGGAGAAGAATACTGAGACAAAGGTTCCATAATTACAGGTAAAGTATATACGAGCAACAGTTTGGACCAAATGATCTGGTATGATCCAGTTATAAGGGAACAATAATTCATTCAAGTTCAGAAGAGACGTGAATGAATTATTGGTGAGGAAAATTTTCATTATCAATTTAATGTGTTGTTTCTGTCGTCTCGTGCAACACGCGCCTTCAAGAGCCCATGTTTTGGTGGCGAGCCGCAGCTACGAGGTTAAGGTGGGTACTAGATAGACTTAAACACTTCTTTGTCGTACATGGATATAAACACTATAAACAGAAGTACAATGTTAAGTATATTAAACTGTAATTAATAATAACCTTTCATCAAACAAACATACCTATTAATATTATTAATATATTAATAAGATTCTGTCTTCAAAATGCTTGCGCACCCTACTATCAAAGTGCGTACACGTTTGCACTTGATTTCAACGGTTGTTAACAGAAGGCTGATGTCAGTGTACTTTAATATACATTTTGTACGTACAACAACGTATTAAAATGTTTTAAAAGGTCTATTGTTATGTCGTGGAATAACATTATAAGTTTATTTACCGATAATATTAAGTAACGTAAACTTTAACTAAAACACGTACACAGTTATTGTGTTAATTTTTTCTCTTTGCCACTGTAAGCCATTCTTAAAGGCTTAATTGATGTTAAGCATAAGACAAGAGAACTTACAGACTTTGGTATCTGCGATTAAAATTCGTAATGTTCTTCGAATCTCTGTCACATCAAAATGTCGCCCATTCAGCCGTGGGGGCGTTATAATGTGACAGTCATTTCCACTATTTGTTGGTAAAAAAGTAGCCCAAGAGATGGAGGTGGGTGGTGCTGACTAGCTGACTTCCTTCTGGTCTCCCACTGCTAAATTAGGGACGGCTAGTGCAGATAGCCCTCGTGAAGCTTAGCGCGGAATTCAAAACAAACCAATCGTAAAGTTCCAGAGGGCACTAAGGAAGGCTTCTATCCATTGTTTATGAGGTTGTCCTGCTGCTTTCCATGCGTTTGCATTTGTACTGAATAATGCTGTTTATGGCAAATAATGCCGTGTAATTAGATGTTCTAACAATTTCATTTGTTATCTCTTGTAGCGTGACAGGGATAATTCGTTTTACATCTTCTCTCTTATGCTGTCTGTGATGGTAACAACAACATTGTTTTAAACGAATTTTAATAACACGTTTTAAGGTATACGTGACGAATTATCTTCTTTAAACAAACAAAAACCGATAAATTCGACTTGTTGCTGGGACCTGTTTTACCTTAAACAAACTTATTGTTTTGTTATTTTCATTTTAATTGATGTATAGAAAACAAAAGTGAACATAATTTTTTTTACCAAAATCTTTTTCTTTTAAAGAACTGATAAAATTTCTCTGAATGCTTTTCTCATTCTACGAAAATGTGTAATATTTTCACTTCAACAAAAAAACAACTTAGGAGTATCTTTGAGGAATTGGAGCATCTGAACAGGAGTTATGTTAATCCATTAAAAACAGCCTTCTTGTCGACATCTGTCAGGTTCCTTATGACAAATGTTTCCTCTGTTAACGAGATTATAATGGATACATTAGATCTAAAGGACTTTCTCCATGAAACCCCTCTTTCCAGGAAAGGATTTTAACCCTGAATGAATTTTATTATTAAAACTTTGAACTTCGCATGTTGCATGAATTAAAGGTGTGAACCTGTTTTATTTTTGTTTGTTGTTGTTGACTGGAGGAAGAACACAGAAAAAAAAACGTTTTCGGATGGAAAACATATCTTATGAATAAAAACATCATCTCTCATATCAGTTACAATTAAAACTAGACATTTTGAAATAATGTTAACGTATTCTGAATGGAATAACTCTTGTTACGGAGAAACACCAATTGAGATGGAACAAACAGAATCATTATTACCGATTATAAAGATGTGATAATGTAAACTTCACGCCTATTGGATATTTCAAGTTTTCAGCAGTGCCGATTTGGCCGTTAAGCTGTTTCTGTTTCAAAAAATAAAGGTTGGACGTGTTAATGTTAATGAGGTAGAAAGTTTAATAAAAATACATCACATGAGAAAGACCATATTGTATCAATTTACCTAAAGCGGATGTCTCTAACGCGAGATGCAACCATGAAACTATTTGCTGGGATCGTCAACAGGAAATGTGGAACACAAAGGCTTATCAACAATAATAGTAGAAAAGTAGAATGATATAAAAACTTTACCAACAATAATAATAATACGTAGAATGGTGTCAAAATTTTAACAACAATAATATTAATACATAGAATGATGTCAAAACTTTACCAACAATAATATTAACACATAGAATGATGTCAAAACTTTACCAACAATAATAATAATACGTAGAATGATGTGAAAACTTTATCAACAATAATATTAGAAAAATAGAATGATATAAAAACTTTATCAACAATAATATTAATACATAGAATGATGTGAAAACTTTACCAACAATAATATTAACACATAGAATGATGCGAAAACTTTACCTACAATAATATTAGAAATATAGAATTATGTGAAGGATTTATTAACAATAATATCACAAAAGTAAAATGATATGAAGCGCTTCATATATTGTATGGTTTATCCACAATAATATTATACAGTTTATAACACTTCTTTACAAGTACTGAACTAAAGGTTAGATGTTTGAATGTATAATAATTTCTGACAACTAACACAGAACACACCCTTTTCCTACGTATTGTAATCACTTAGTCATAAATTGAAGTCTTAGTTCTAGCTTTGTTTGTTTCATAATTACTATCATTACCTGATTACTTTAGCTTCGCTCTACTTTCTATTTCTAAACTTTATTGTGTTTCATTTTACGTCTAATGGAAACAACTGTACATAATACACACGTAACTTTCTGTTAAAGTCTGTGTCGTTACTGTGGCGAATGTTTTGTTCATCTCAGTTACGTTTTCACATAAGATTGGAAGTACTTAGCTAAAAGTAACCAATTTGTTTGCTTAAATCGCACATTCTGTTGGATTAAAACATTCAGATGTCACTTAGAACTTTATAAGGAAATATACTGGTTACATAGAACCACTCCTAAGTATTTGTCCTGTACTTTATAAAAGTACGTGGACGGTCGGTTTAAAATGTACAAATAAGTTATGTAATGCTATGCAAAAGTTTACTGAATCTAAGATTGTTTGTCTTAGAAAATAGTTGTTTAGAAATATAAAGGAACTTGTAAATTTTCTATTCAGAATGTTTTTTACAGCATAATCGATTTTTCTATATGACTAATTCACGTAGAGGGCTGAGCGCATTATATTGATGCGAATTTGGAACCTCGCCATGTCGTTAAGGTTCATGTTAAACCATCAGATCACTCCCTCTTAGACGACTTGGCATCTTTACAATAACATTGCAGGCTGCGTCTTAACGGTATCATGTCTAAAGCACAACACTTCCTTGCATGCTTTACATAATCTGATATGCTACGACGACGGTTTCTCAGAATTTCTGTCAACATCCTGATCGTACAGAAATCCGCAGATGCTATTCAGTGGTTTAACCGGTATGCCTTCTTGTGAAACAACATACTTGCGATACGCGTCAGCTCAATGGATGGTATGATTGGAAGCCTCACTTTGGTCAGCCCATATCCTGCTGGACTCATTTCCAGTTAGAGAAATTTTTACTGTTGTGTACTGTTTCTTGTGGCACATAAACAGCTTTTGCCACTGACCTTTATGTTTGGGAATTGTGACCTATTATAAGACGCCACACTTTCCTTTCCACGGGTACGGCAAGAACGACTTGTTACAAGTCTGTTTCTCAACGTTCCTAGTCTCCCATATTATTCCATATTCTCTTTCTTCCAAAACGAACAACTTTCAGTGACAGCACATCATCTACGAACCCAATTTATTACCAACGTGGGTGTATGTGGTAAAGACGACTGGTATGGATATAGAAAACGCTTATTCGAAAAGCAGAAAAAAATAATAACCGTAAAAACACTAGCGTATTAAGTAAAAACGAAACATTTAAAAAGCGCTTCTTATGCAAACACTTGAGCTCACGTTAAACCAGCACCAATTGTATATCTATTCTAGTATTCCTTAATGGTAACTACCATGCGATAGGTTAAAAATTTACAACACTTCCTATCACCTTACACTTATTATTACTGATGTCTCCACGACGCATGATGATAATCTAAAGAGGGCGCAGTGTTATTCGTGTTGTCATTTTCAAATAAAAGTATTCTGTACTTATATAAGCAATTTCTACCATACATGTATTTACTTCAACCGAGTTCCTCGTCTCATGAACTAACAAAGCATTGTTATGGTACATGTCGTTTCAACGCAGCTTTATATTGGCTGTGATTGTCACGTGACTTGTACAGTTTTACCAATGTTAACGTAAAATACCCATAAAATTTGCACAATAATATTTTTTATGTGAATTGAAAGTATCGTCTAACCCGCAAGAAAACATTTTTAGAAAATGCGCTTCTTATCGTGAAAAACATCCATTGTGTTATAAAGCAGAAACACGTGTGATATGTTTTATGGGTCTGACCACAAGGTGGCGCTAAACCTTTATTTACTTTTTGATTCTCTTAAGAATGTAGTTAAAGTAACTGTACACATGTGGATGAGAACTCGTAAATATAAAGTGATAAAATTGTGTGATGCTTATGAAATAAGTTATTTACCGATGATCTACATATACGTTTGTTATTATGCACAAAGCTACTCTATGTATGTTCTTCTCACTAATTATATATTGCTACACGTCGCATAGAATATGGTTGTGCGACTTGTTCCAACAAAAACAGAATTTATCAACTACGGGAGCCAGTGGCAGACATCGGTGTAAAAACAAGTTGATAATTTGAAGGTTAACATAATGAACTAGAAATGTATTTGTAGGAATTAACATCAGTCCACAACTTTCTTAAAGATCGATTAAAACCTAAAAAAAATATCATTTCTGTGAAACAGCGTAAGTAACCTGTTCGCCAGATAAGATATTCCATACAAAACACCCTTCTATTGGCATGATGAAGGCATTCGTTTCATTCTTACACGCACGGCTGATTCCATATTGATCACATTAGTCTTATATTAAAGCCAATAACCAGTTTAACAAAAACCAAACATTTTTATTTCTTGCACGAATAGACATCTCCAGTTATTTTCGTAACCAGTATTTTACTTTGTAGCATCTAAAAATAAAAAAATTCAAAATGCGAGTTGTTCTAAAATTTCCAGATATAAAACTCGAACTGTTTAGTCTCTTCAATATAAGAGTGTCTAGATTTGTTCTAGTGTTTAGAGTTGTTCTAATCTGTTACTAAGATCCAGTGTCTAGAGTTGTTCTAATCTGTTACTAAGATCCAGTGTCTAGAGTTGTTCTACTTTGTTACTAAGATCCAGTGTCTAGAGTTGTTCTAGTCTGTTACTAAGATCCAGTGTCTAGAGTTGTTCTAGTCTGTTACTAAGATCCAGTGTCTAGAGTTGTTCTAATCTGTTACTAAGATCGAGAGTCTAGAGTTGTTCTAGTCTATTACTAAGATCCAGTGTCTAGAGTTGTTCTAGTCTGTTACTAAGATCCAGTGTCTAGAGTTGTTCTAATCTGTTACTAAGATCCAGTGTCTAGAGTTGTTCTAGTCTGTTACTAAGATCCAGTGTCTAGAGTTGTTCTATTCTGTTACTAAGATCCAGTGTCTAGAGTTGTTCTAATCTGTTACTAAGATCCAGTGTCTAGAGTTGTTCTAGTATTTACTAAGATCCAGTGTCTAGAGTTGTTCTAATCTGTTACTAAGATCGAGTGTCTAGAGTTGTTCTAGTGTGATACTAAGATCGAGTGTCTAGAGTTGTTCTAATCTGTTACTAAGATCGAGTGTCTAGAGTGGTTTCTACTCTGTTACTAAGATCCAGTGTCTAGAGTTGTTCTAATCTGTTACTAAGATCGAGTGTCTAGAGTTGTTCTAATCTGTTACTAAGATCCAGTGTCTAGAGTTGTTCTAGTTTGTCTGAGATCCAGTGTCTAGAGTTGTTCTAGTTTGTTACTAAGATCCAGTGTCTAGAGTTGTTCTAATCTGTTACTAAGATCCAGTGTCTAGAGTTGTTCTAATCTGTTACTAAGATCCAGTGTCTAGAGTTGTTCTAATTTGTTACTAAGATCCAGTGTCTAGAGTTGTTCTAATCTGTTACTAAGATCCAGTGTCTAGAGTTGTTCTAGTTTGTTACTAAGATCCAGTGTCTAGAGTTGTTCTACTTTGTTACTAAGATCCAGTGTCTAGAGTTGTTCTAGTCTGTTACTAAGATCCAGTGTCTAGAGTTGTTCTAATCTGTTACTAAGATCCAGTGTCTAGAGTTGTTCTAATCTGTTACTAAGATCCAGTGTCTAGAGTTGTTCTAATCTGTTACTAAGATCCAGTGTCTAGAGTTGTTCTAGTCTGTTACTAAGATCCAGTGTCTAGAGTTGTTCTAGTCTGTTACTAAGATCCAGTGTTTAGAGTTGTTCTAGTCTGTTACTAAGATCCAGTGTCTAGAGTTGTTCTAGTCTGTTACTAAGATCCAGTGTCTAGAGTTGTTCTAATCTGTTACTAAGATCCAGTGTCTAGAGTTGTTCTAATCTGTTACTAAGATCCAGTGTCTAGAGTTGTTCTAGTCTGTTACTAAGATCCAGTGTCTAGAGTTGTTCTAGTATTTACTAAGATCCAGTGTCTAGAGTTGTTCTAGTCTGTTACTAAGATCCAGTGTCTAGAGTTGTTCTATTCTGTTACTAAGATCCAGTGTCTAGAGTTGTTCTAGTATTTACTAAGATCCAGTGTCTAGAGTTATTCTAGTCTGTTACTAAGATCCAGTGTCTAGAGTTGTTCTTTTATTTACTAAGATCCAGTGTCTAGAGTTGTTTTAGTCTGTCACTAAGATCAAGTGTCTAGAGTTGTTCAAAGCTTTTACTAAGATCGAGTGTCTAGAGTTGTTCTATTCTTTACTAAGATCCAGTGTCTAGAGTTGTTCTAGTCTGTCACTAAGATCCAGTGTCTAGAGTTGTTCAAAGCTTTTACTAAGATCGAGTGTCTAGAGTTGTTCTAGTCTGTTACTAAGATCGAGTGTCTAGAGTTGTTCTAGTCTGTTACTAAGATCGAGTGTCTAGAGTTGTTCTAATCTGTTACTAAGATCCAGTGTCTAGAGTTGTTCTAGTCTGTTACTAAGATCCAGTGTCTAGAGTTGTTCTAATCTGTTACTAAGATCCAGTGTCTAGAGTTGTTCTAGTCTGTTACTAAGATCCAGTGTCTAGAGTTGTTCTAATCTGTTACTAAGATCGAGTGTCTAGAGTTGTTCTAGTATTTACTAAGATCCAGTGTCTAGAGTTGTTCTAATCTGTTACTAAGATCGAGTGTCTAGAGTTGTTCTAATCTGTTACTAAGATCCAGTGTCTAGAGTTGTTCTAGTTTGTTCTGAGATCCAGTGTCTAGAGTTGTTCTAGTCTGTTACTAAGATCCAGTGTCTAGAGTTGTTCTAATCTGTTACTAAGATCCAGTGTCTAGAGTTGTTCTAATCTGTTACTAAGATCCAGTGTCTAGAGTTGTTCTAATCTGTTACTAAGATCCAGTGTCTAGAGTTGTTCTAGTTTGTATCGAGATCCAGTGTCTAGAGTTGTTCTAGTTTGTTACTAAGATCCAGTTTCTATAGGTGTTCTAGTCTGTTACAAAGATCCAGTGTCTAGAGTTGTTCTAATCTGTTACTAAGATCCAGTGTCTAGAGATGTTTTAATTTGTTACTAACATCCAGTGTCTAGAGTTGTTCTAATCTGTTACTAAGATCGAGTGTCTAGAGTTGTTCTAATCTGTTACTAAGATCCAGTGTCTAGAGTTGTTCTAATCTGTTACTAAGATCGAGTGTCTAGAGTTGTTCTAATCTGTTACTAAGATCCAGTGTCTAGAGTTGTTTTACTCTGTTACTAAGATCGAGTGTCTAGAGTTGTTCTAATCTGTTACTAAGATCCAGTGTCTAGAGTTGTTCTAATCTGTTACTAAGATCGAGTGTCTAGAGTTGTTCTAATCTGTTACTAAGATCCAGTGTCTAGAGTTGTTCTAATCTGTTACTAAGATCCAGTGTCTAGAGTTGTTCTAGTCTGTTACTAAGATCCAGTGTCTAGAGTTGTTCTAGTCTGTTACTAAGATCCAGTGTCTAGAGTTGTTCTAGTATTTACTAAGATCCAGTGTCTAGAGTTATTCTAGTCTGTTACTAAGATCCAGTGTCTAGAGTTGTTCTAATCTGTTACTAAGATCCAGTGTCTAGAGTTGTTCTAGTCTGTTACTAAGATCCAGTGTCTAGAGTTGTTACTAAGATCCAGTGTCTAGAGTTGTTCTAATCTGTTACTAAGATCCAGTGTCTAGAGTTGTTCTAATCTGTTACTAAGATCCAGTGTCTAGAGTTGTTCTAATCTGTTACTAAGATCCAGTGTCTAGAGTTGTTCTAGTCTGTTACTAAGATCCAGTGTCTAGAGTTGTTCTAGTCTGTTACTAAGATCCAGTGTCTAGAGTTGTTCTAGTCTGTTACTAAGATCCAGTGTCTAGAGTTGTTCTAGTCTGTTACTAAGATCCAGTGTCTAGAGTTGTTCTAATCTGTTACTAAGATCCAGTGTCTAGAGTTGTTCTAATCTGTTACTAAGATCCAGTGTCTAGAGTTGTTCTAGTCTGTTACTAAGATCCAGTGTCTAGAGTTGTTCTAATCTGTTACTAAGATCCAGTGTCTAGAGTTGTTCTATCTGTTACTAAGATCCAGTGTCTAGAGTTGTTCTAGTCTGTTACTAAGATCCAGTGTCTAGAGTTGTTCTAGTCTGTTACTAAGATCCAGTGTCTAGAGTTGTTCTAATCTGTTACTAAGATCCAGTGTCTAGAGTTGTTCTAGTCTGTTACTAAGATCCAGTGTCTAGAGTTGTTCTAGTCTGTTTAAGATCCAGTGTCTAGAGTTGTTCTAGTCTGTTACTAAGATCCAGTGTCTAGAGTTGTTCTAGTCTGTTACTAAGATCCAGTGTCTAGAGTTGTTCTAGTCTGTTACTAAGATCCAGTGTCTAGAGTTGTTCTAGTCTGTTACTAAGATCCAGTGTCTAGAGTTGTTCTAGTCTGTTACTAAGATCCAGTGTCTAGAGTTGTTCTAGTCTGTTACTAAGATCCAGTGTCTAGAGTTGTTCTAGTCTGTTACTAAGATCCAGTGTCTAGAGAGTTGTTCTAGAGTTGTTCTAGTCTGTTACTAAGATCCAGTGTCTAGAGTTGTTCTAGTCTGTTACTAAGATCCAGTGTCTAGAGTTGTTCTAGTCTGTTACTAAGATCCAGTGTCTAGAGTTGTTCTAGAGTTCTGTCTGTTACTAAGATCCAGTGTCTAGAGTTGTTCTAGTCTGTTACTAAGATCCAGTGTCTAGAGTTGTTCTAGTCTGTTACTAAGATCCAGTGTCTAGAGTTGAGTTGTTCTAGTCTGTTACTAAGATCCAGTGTCTAGAGTTGTTCTAATCTGTTACTAAGATCCAGTGTCTAGAGTTGTTCTAATCTGTTACTAAGATCCAGTGTCTAGAGTTGTTCTAGTCTGTTACTAAGATCGAGTGTCTAGAGTTGTTCTAATCTGTTACTAAGATCGAGTGTCTAGAGTTGTTCTAGTGTTTACTAAGATCCAGTGTCTAGAGTTGTTCTAATCTGTTACTAAGATCGAGTGTCTAGAGTTGTTCTAATCTGTTACTAAGATCCAGTGTCTAGAGTTGTTCTAGTTGTTACCAAGATCCAGTGTCTAGAGTTGAGTCTGTTTAAGATCCAGTGTAGTCTGTTACTAAGATCCAGTGTCTAGAGTTGTTCTAATCTGTTACTAAGATCCAGTGTCTAGAGTTGTTCTAATCTGTTACTAAGATCCAGTGTCTAGAGTTGTTCTAATCTGTTACTAAGATCCAGTGTCTAGAAGATCCAGTGTCTAGAGTTGTTCTAGAAGATGTTCTAGAGTTGTTCTAGTCTGTTACTAAGATCCAGTGTCTAGAGTTGTTCTAGTCTGTTACTAAGATCCAGTGTCTAGAGTTGTTCTAGTCTGTTCTAAGATAGTCTGTTACTAAGATCCAGTGTCTAGAGTTGTTCTAAGATCCAGTGTCTAGAGTTGTTCTAGTCTGTTACTAAGATCCAGTGTCTAGAGTTGTTCTAATCTGTTACTAAGATCCAGTGTCTAGAGTTGTTCTAATCTGTTACTAAGATCCAGTGTCTAGAGTTGTTCTAATCTGTTACTAAGATCCAGTGTCTAGAGTTGTTCTAATCTGTTACTAAGATCCAGTGTCTAGAGTTGTTCTAATCTGTTACTAAGATCGAGTGTCTAGAGTTGTTCTAATCTGTTACTAAGATCCAGTGTCTAGAGTTGTTCTAATCTGTTACTAAGATCCAGTGTCTAGAGTTGTTCTAATCTGTTACTAAGATCGAGTGTCTAGAGTTGTTCTAATCTGTTACTAAGATCCAGTGTCTAGAGTTGTTCTAATCTGTTACTAAGATCCAGTGTCTAGAGTTGTTCTAATCTGTTACTAAGATCCAGTGTCTAGAGTTGTTCTAGTTTGTTACTAAGATCCAGTGTCTAGAGTTGTTCTAGTCTGTTACTAAGATCCAGTGTCTAGAGTTGTTCTAATCTGTTACTAAGATCCAGTGTCTAGAGTTGTTCTAGTCTGTTACTAAGATCCAGTGTCTAGAGTTGTTCTAGTCTGTTACTAAGATCCAGTGTCTAGAGTTGTTCTAGTCTGTTACTAAGATCCAGTGTCTAGAGTTGTTCTAGTCTGTTACTAAGATCCAGTGTCTAGAGTTGTTCTGTCTGTTACTAAGATCCAGTGTCTAGAGTTGTTCTAGTCTGTTACTAAGATCCAGTGTCTAGAGTTGTTCTAGTCTGTTACTAAGATCCAGTGTCTAGAGTTGTTCTAGTCTGTTACTAAGATCCAGTGTCTAGAGTTGTTCTAGTCTGTTACTAAGATCCAGTGTCTAGAGTTGTTCTGTCTGTTACTAAGATCAGTGTCTAGAGTTGTTCTAGTCTGTTACTAAGATCCAGTGTCTAGAGTTGTTCTAGTCTGTTACTAAGATCCAGTGTCTAGAGTTGTTCTAGTCTGTTACTAAGATCCAGTGTCTAGAGTTGTTCTAGTCTGTTACTAAGATCCAGTGTCTAGAGTTGTTCTAATCTGTTACTAAGATCAGTGTCTAGAGTGTCTAGAGTTGTTCTAATCTGTTACTAAGATCAAGTGTCTAGAGTTGTTCTAATCTGTTACTAAGATCCAGTGTCTAGAGTTGTTCTAATCTGTTACTAAGATCCAGTGTCTAGAGTTGTTCTAATCTGTTACTAAGATCCAGTGTCTAGAGTTGTTCTATCTGTTACTAAGAGTTGTTCTAATCTGTTACTAAGATCCAGTGTCTAGAGTTGTTCTAATCTGTTACTAAGATCCAGTGTCTAGAGTTGTTCTAGATCCAGTGTCTAGAGTTGTTCTAAGATAGTCTGTTTACTAAGATCCAGTGTCTAGAGTTGTTCTAGTCTGTTACTAAGATCCAGTGTCTAGAGTTGTTCTAGTCTGTTACTAAGATCCAGTGTCTAGAGTTGTTCTAGTCTGTTACTAAGATCCAGTGTCTAGAGTTGTTGTTACTAAGATCCAGTGTCTAGAGTTGTTTACTGTTAAGATCCAGTGTCTAGAGTTGTTCTAGTCTGTTACTAAGATCCAGTGTCTAGAGTTGTTCTAGTCTGTTACTAAGATCCAGTGTCTAGAGTTGTTCTAGTCTGTTACTAAGATCCAGTGTCTAGAGTTGTTCTAGTCTGTTACTAAGATCCAGTGTCTAGAGTTGTTCTAGTCTGTTACTAAGATCCAGTGTCTAGAGTTGTTCTAATCTGTTACTAAGATCCAGTGTCTAGAGTTGTTCTAGTCTGTTACTAAGATCCAGTGTCTAGAGTTGTTCTAGTCTGTTACTAAGATCCAGTGTCTAGAGTTGTTCTAGTCTGTTACTAAGATCCAGTGTCTAGAGTTGTTCTAGTCTGTTACTAAGAGTGTCTAGAGTTGTTCTAGTCTGTTACTAAGATCCAGTGTCTAGAGTTGTTCTAGTCTGTTACTAAGATCCAGTGTCTAGAGTTGTTCTAGTCTGTTACTAAGATCCAGTGTCTAGAGTTGTTCTAATCTGTTACTAAGATCCAGTGTCTAGAGTTGTTCTAAGTGTCTGTTACTAAGATCCAGTGTCTAGAGTTGTTCTAGTCTGTTACTAAGATCCAGTGTCTAGAGTTGTTCTAGTCTGTTACTAAGATCCAGTGTCTAGAGTTGTTCTAGTCTGTTACTAAGATCCAGTGTCTAGAGTTGTTCTAGTCTGTTACTAAGATCCAGTGTCTAGAGTTGTTCTAATCTGTTACTAAGATCCAGTGTCTAGAGTTGTTCTAGTCTGTTACTAAGATCCAGTGTCTAGAGTTGTTCTAGTCTGTTACTAAGATCCAGTGTCTAGAGTTGTTCTAGTCTGTTACTAAGATCCAGTGTCTAGAGTTGTTCTAGTCTGTTACTAAGATCCAGTGTCTAGAGTTGTTCTAGTCTGTTACTAAGATCCAGTGTCTAGAGTTGTTCTAGTCTGTTACTAAGATCCAGTGTCTAGAGTTGTTCTAGTCTGTTACTAAGATCCAGTGTCTAGAGTTGTTCTAGTCTGTTACTAAGATCCAGTGTCTAGAGTTGTTCTAGTCTGTTACTAAGATCCAGTGTCTAGAGTTGTTCTAGTCTGTTACTAAGATCCAGTGTCTAGAGTTGTTCTAGTCTGTTACTAAGATCCAGTGTCTAGAGTTGTTCTAGTCTGTTACTAAGATCCAGTGTCTAGAGTTGTTCTAATCTGTTACTAAGATCCAGTGTCTAGAGTTGTTCTAGTCTGTTACTAAGATCCAGTGTCTAGAGTTGTTCTAGTCTGTTACTAAGATCCAGTGTCTAGAGTTGTCTGTTACTAAGATCCAGTGTCTAGAGTTGTTCTAATCTGTTACTAAGATCCAGTGTCTAGAGTTGTTCTAGTCTGTTACTAAGATCCAGTGTCTAGAGTTGTTCTAATCTGTTACTAAGATCCAGTGTCTAGAGTTGTTCTAGTCTGTTACTAAGATCCAGTGTCTAGAGTTGTTCTAATCTGTTACTAAGATCAGTGTCTAGAGTGTCTAGAGTTGTTCTAGTCTGTTACTAAGATCCAGTGTCTAGAGTTGTTCTAATCTGTTACTAAGATCCAGTGTCTAGAGTTGTTCTAATCTGTTACTAAGATCCAGTGTCTAGAGTTGTTCTAGTTTGTTACTAAGATCCAGTGTCTAGAGTTGTTCTAGTCTGTTACTAAGATCCAGTGTCTAGAGTTGTTCTAATCTGTTACTAAGATCCAGTGTCTAGAGTTGATCTGTTACTAAGATCCAGTGTCTAGAGTTGTTCTAATCTGTTACTAAGATCCAGTGTCTAGAGTTGTTCTAATCTGTTACTAAGATCCAGTGTCTAGAGTTGTTCTAGTCTGTTACTGATGTTACTAAGATCCAGTGTCTAGAGTTGTTCTAGTTTGTTACTAAGATCCAGTGTCTAGAGTTGTTCTAGTCTGTTACTAAGATCCAGTGTCTAGAGTTGTTCTAGTCTGTTACTAAGATCCAGTGTCTAGAGTTGTTCTAATCTGTTACTAAGATCCAGTGTCTAGAGTTGTTCTAATCTGTTACTAAGATCCAGTGTCTAGAGTTGTTCTAATCTGTTACTAAGATAGTGTCTAGAGATACTAAGATCGAGTGTCTAGAGTTGTTCTAATCTGTTACTAAGATCCAGTGTCTAGAGTTGTTCTAATCTGTTACTAAGATCCAGTGTCTAGAGTTGTTCTAATCTGTTACTAAGATCCAGTGTCTAGAGTTGTTCTAATCTGTTACTAAGATCCAGTGTCTAGAGTTGTTCTAATCTGTTACTAAGATCCAGTGTCTAGAGTTGTTCTAATCTGTTACTAAGATCCAGTGTCTAGAGTTGTTCTAATCTGTTACTAAGATCCAGTGTCTAGAGTTGTTCTAGTCTGTTACTAAGATCCAGTGTCTAGAGTTGTTCTAGTCTGTTACTAAGATCCAGTGTCTAGAGTTGTTCTAGTCTGTTACTAAGATCCAGTGTCTAGAGTTGTTCTAATCTGTTACTAAGATCCAGTGTCTAGAGTTGTTCTAGTCTGTTACTAAGATCCAGTGTCTAGAGTTGTTCTAATCTGTTACTAAGATCCAGTGTCTAGAGTTGTTCTAGTCTGTTACTAAGATCCAGTGTCTAGAGTTGTTCTAGTCTGTTACTAAGATCCAGTGTCTAGAGTTGTTCTAGTCTGTTACTAAGATCCAGTGTCTAGAGTTGTTCTAGTCTGTTACTAAGATCCAGTGTCTAGAGTTGTTCTAGTCTGTTACTAAGATCCAGTGTCTAGAGTTGTTCTAGTCTGTTACTAAGATCCAGTGTCTAGAGTTGTTCTAATCTGTTACTAAGATCCAGTGTCTAGAGTTGTTCTAGTCTGTTACTAAGATCCAGTGTCTAGAGTTGTTCTAGTCTGTTACTAAGATCCAGTGTCTAGAGTTGTTCTAATCTGTTACTAAGATCCAGTGTCTAGAGTTGTTCTAGTCTGTTACTAAGATCCAGTGTCTAGAGTTGTTCTAGTCTGTTACTAAGATCCAGTGTCTAGAGTTGTTCTGTTACTAAGATCCAGTGTCTAGAGATCTAAGATCCAGTGTCTAGAGTTGTTCTAGTCTGTTACTAAGATCCAGTGTCTAGAGTTGTTCTAGTCTGTTACTAAGATCCAGTGTCTAGAGTTGTTCTAGTCTGTTACTAAGATCCAGTGTCTAGAGTTGTTCTAGTCTGTTACTAAGATCCAGTGTCTAGAGTTGTTCTAGTCTGTTACTAAGATCCAGTGTCTAGAGTTGTTCTAGTCTGTTACTAAGATCCAGTGTCTAGAGATCTAAGATCAGTGTCTAGAGTTGTTCTAGTGTCTGTTTACTGTTAAGATCCAGTGTCTAGAGTTGTTCTAGTCTGTTACTAAGATCCAGTGTCTAGAGTTGTTCTAGTCTGTTACTAAGATCCAGTGTCTAGAGTTGTTCTAGTCTGTTACTAAGATCCAGTGTCTAGAGTTGTTCTAGTCTGTTACTAAGATCCAGTGTCTAGAGTTGTTCTAGTCTGTTACTAAGATCCAGTGTCTAGAGTTGTTCTAGTCTGTTACTAAGATCCAGTGTCTAGAGTTGTTCTAGTCTGTTACTAAGATCCAGTGTCTAGAGTTGTTCTAGTCTGTTACTAAGATCCAGTGTCTAGAGTTGTTCTAATCTGTTACTAAGATCCAGTGTCTAGAGTTGTTCTAGTCTGTTACTAAGATCCAGTGTCTAGAGTTGTTCTAGTCTGTTACTAAGATCCAGTGTCTAGAGTTGTTCTAGTCTGTTACTAAGATCCAGTGTCTAGAGTTGTTCTAGTCTGTTACTAAGATCAGTGTCTAGAGTTCTGTCTGTTACTAAGATAGTGTCTAGAGTTGTTCTAGTCTGTTACTAAGATCCAGTGTCTAGAGTTGTTACTAAGATCCAGTGTCTAGAGTTGTTCTAGTCTGTTACTAAGATCCAGTGTCTAGAGTTGTTCTGTCTGTTACTAAGATCCAGTGTCTAGAGTTGTTCTAGTGTTACTAAAGATCCAGTGTCTAGAGTTGTTCTAGTCTGTTACTAAGATCCAGTGTCTAGAGTTGTTCTAATCTGTTACTAAGATCCAGTGTCTAGAGTGTCTAGTGAGTTGTTCTAATCTGTTACTAAGATCCAGTGTCTAGAGTTGTTCTAATCTGTTACTAAGATCCAGTGTCTAGAGTTGTTCTAATCTGTTACTAAGATCCAGTGTCTAGAGTTGTTCTAATCTGTTACTAAGATCCAGTGTCTAGAGTTGTTCTAGTCTGTTACTAAGATCCAGTGTCTAGAGTTGTTCTCTGTTACTAAGATCCAGTGTCTAGAGTTGTTCTAGTCTGTTACTAAGATCCAGTGTCTAGAGTTGTTCTAGTCTGTTACTAAGATCCAGTGTCTAGAGTTGTTCTAATCTGTTACTAAGATCCAGTGTCTAGAGTTGTTCTATCTGTTACTAAGATCCAGTGTCTAGAGTTGTTCTAATCTGTTACTAAGATCCAGTGTCTAGAGTTGTTCTAGTCTGTTACTAAGATCCAGTGTCTAGAGTTGTTCTAGTCTGTTACTAAGATCCAGTGTCTAGAGAGTTCCAGTGTCTAGAGTTGTTCTAGTCTGTTACTAAGATCCAGTGTCTAGAGTTGTTCTAGTCTGTTACTAAGATCCAGTGTCTAGAGTTGTTCTAATCTGTTACTAAGATCCAGTGTCTAGAGTTGTTCTAATCTGTTACTAAGATCCAGTGTCTAGAGTTGTTCTAATCTGTTACTAAGATCCAGTGTCTAGAGTTGTTCTAATCTGTTACTAAGATCCAGTGTCTAGAGTTGTTCTGTTGTTACTAAGATCCAGTGTCTAGAGTTGTTCTAGAGATCCAGTGTCTAGAGTCTGTTACTAAGATCCAGTGTCTAGAGTTGTTCTAATCTGTTACTAAGATCCAGTGTCTAGAGTTGTTCTAATCTGTTACTAAGATCGAGTGTCTTCTAGTGTCTAGAGTTCTGTTACTAAGATCCAGTGTCTAGAGTTGTTCTAATCTGTTACTAAGATCCAGTGTCTAGAGTTGTTCTAATCTGTTACTAAGATCCAGTGTCTAGAGTTGTTCTAATCTGTTACTAAGATCCAGTGTCTAGAGTTGTTCTAGTCTGTTACTAAGATCCAGTGTCTAGAGTTGTTCTAGTCTGTTACTAAGATCCAGTGTCTAGAGTTGTTCTAGTCTGTTACTAAGATCCAGTGTCTAGAGTTGTTCTAGTCTGTTACTAAGATCCAGTGTCTAGAGTTGTTCTAGTCTGTTACTAAGATCCAGTGTCTAGAGTTGTTCTATCTGTTACTAAGATCCAGTGTCTAAGTTCTATCTGTTACTAAGATCCAGTGTCTAGAGTTGTTCTAATCTGTTACTAAGATCCAGTGTCTAGAGTTGTTCTAGTCTGTTACTAAGATCCAGTGTCTAGAGTTGTTCTAGTCTGTTACTAAGATCCAGTGTCTAGAGTTGTTCTAGTCTGTTACTAAGATCCAGTGTCTAGAGTTGTTCTAATCTGTTACTAAGATCCAGTGTCTAGAGTTGTTCTAATCTGTTACTAAGATCCAGTGTCTAGAGTCTGTTACTAAGATCCAGTGTCTAGAGTTGTTCTAATCTGTTACTAAGATACTAAGATACTAAGATCAGTGTCTAGAGTTGTTCTAATCTGTTACTAAGATCCAGTGTCTAGAGTTGTTCTAATCTGTTACTAAGATCCAGTGTCTAGAGTTGTTCTAATCTGTTACTAAGATCCAGTGTCTAGAGTTGTTCTAGTCTGTTACTAAGATCCAGTGTCTAGAGTTGTTCTAGTCTGTTACTAAGATCCAGTGTCTAGAGTTGTTCTAATCTGTTACTAAGATCCAGTGTCTAGAGTTGTTCTAGTCTGTTACTAAGATCCAGTGTCTAGAGTTGTTCTAGTGTCTAGAGTTGTTCCAGTCTGTACTAAGATCCAGTGTCTAGAGTTGTTCTAGTCTGTTACTAAGATCCAGTGTCTAGAGTTGTTCTAGTCTGTTACTAAGATCCAGTGTCTAGAGTTGTTCTAGTCTGTTACTAAGATCCAGTGTCTAGAGTTGTTCTGTTACTAAGATCCAGTGTCTAGAGTTGTTCTAGTCTAAGATCCAGTGTCTAGAGTTGTTCTAGTCTGTTACTAAGATCCAGTGTCTAGAGTTGTTCTAGTCTGTTACTAAGATCCAGTGTCTAGAGTTGTTCTAGTCTGTTACTAAGATCCAGTGTCTAGAGTTGTTGTTCTAAGATCCAGTGTCTAGAGTTGTTCTAATCTGTTACTAAGATCCAGTGTCTAGAGTTGTTCTAGTCTGTTACTAAGATCCAGTGTCTAGAGTCTGTTACTAAGATCCAGTGTCTAGAGTTGTTCTAGTCTGTTACTAAGATCCAGTGTCTAGAGTTGTTCTAGTCTGTTACTAAGATCCAGTGTCTAGAGTTGTTCTAGTCTGTTACTAAGATCCAGTGTCTAGAGTTGTTCTAGTCTGTTACTAAGATCCAGTGTCTAGAGTTGTTCTAATCTGTTACTAAGATCCAGTGTCTAGAGTTGTTCTAGTCTGTTACTAAGATCCAGTGTCTAGAGTTGTTCTAGTCTGTTACTAAGATCCAGTGTCTAGAGTTGTTCTAATCTGTTACTAAGATCCAGTGTCTAGAGTTGTTCTAAGTCTGTTACTAAGATCCAGTGTCTAGAGTTGTTCTAGTCTGTTACTAAGATCCAGTGTCTAGAGTTGTTCTAGTCTGTTACTAAGATCCAGTGTCTAGAGTTGTTCTAGTCTGTTACTAAGATCCAGTGTCTAGAGTTGTTCTAGTCTGTTACTAAGATCCAGTGTCTAGAGTTGTTCTAATCTGTTACTAAGATCCAGTGTCTAGAGTTGTTCTAGTCTGTTACTAAGATCCAGTGTCTAGAGTTGTTCTAGTCTGTTACTAAGATCCAGTGTCTAGAGTTGTTCTAGTCTGTTACTAAGATCCAGTGTCTAGAGTTGTTCTAATCTGTTACTAAGATCCAGTGTCTAGAGTTGTTCTAATCTGTTTAAGATCCAGTGTCTAGAGTTGTTCTAGTCTGTTACTAAGATCCAGTGTCTAGAGTTGTTCTAGTCTGTTACTAAGATCCAGTGTCTAGAGTTGTTCTAGTCTGTTACTAAGATCCAGTGTCTAGAGTTGTTCTAGTCTGTTACTAAGATCCAGTGTCTAGAGTTGTTCTAGTCTGTTACTAAGATCCAGTGTCTAGAGTTGTTCTAGTCTGTTACTAAGATCCAGTGTCTAGAGTTGTTCTAGTCTGTTACTAAGATCCAGTGTCTAGAGTTGTTCTAGTCTGTTACTAAGATCCAGTGTCTAGAGTTGTTCTAGTCTGTTACTAAGATCCAGTGTCTAGAGTTGTTCTAGTCTGTTACTAAGATCCAGTGTCTAGAGTTGTTCTAGTCTGTTACTAAGATCCAGTGTCTAGAGTTGTTCTAGTCTGTTACTAAGATCCAGTGTCTAGAGTTGTTCTAGTCTGTTACTAAGATCCAGTGTCTAGAGTTGTTCTAGTCTGTTACTAAGATCCAGTGTCTAGAGTTTGTTCTAGATCCAGTGTCTAGAGTTGTTCTAGTCTGTTACTAAGATCCAGTGTCTAGAGTTGTTCTAGTCTGTTACTAAGATCCAGTGTCTAGAGTTGTTACTAAGATCCAGTGTCTAGAGTTGTTTACTGTTACTAAGATCCAGTGTCTAGAGTTGTTCTAGTCTGTTACTAAGATCCAGTGTCTAGAGTTGTTCTAGTCTGTTACTAAGATCCAGTGTCTAGAGTTGTTCTAGTCTGTTACTAAGATCCAGTGTCTAGAGTTGTTCTAGTCTGTTACTAAGATCCAGTGTCTAGAGTTGTTCTAGTCTGTTACTAAGATCCAGTGTCTAGAGTTGTTCTAGTCTGTTACTAAGATCCAGTGTCTAGAGTTGTTCTAGTCTGTTCTGTTACTAAGATCCAGTGTCTAGAGTTGTTCTAGTTCTGTTACTAAGATCCAGTGTCTAGAGTTGTTCTAGTCTGTTACTAAGATCCAGTGTCTAGAGTTGTTCTAGTCTGTTACTAAGATCCAGTGTCTAGAGTTGTTCTAATCTGTTACTAAGATCCAGTGTCTAGAGTTGTTCTAATCTGTTACTAAGATCCAGTGTCTAGAGTTGTTCTAATCTGTTACTAAGATCCAGTGTCTAGAGTTGTTCTAATCTGTTACTAAGATCCAGTGTCTAGAGTTGTTCTAATCTGTTACTAAGATCCAGTGTCTAGAGTTGTTCTAATCTGTTACTAAGATCCAGTGTCTAGAGTTGTTCTAATCTGTTACTAAGATCCAGTGTCTAGAGTTGTTCTAATCTGTTACTAAGATCCAGTGTCTAGAGTTGTTCTAATCTGTTACTAAGATCCAGTGTCTAGAGTTGTTCTAGTCTGTTACTAAGATCCAGTGTCTAGAGTTGTTCTAGTCTGTTACTAAGATCCAGTGTCTAGAGTTGTTCTAATCTGTTACTAAGATCCAGTGTCTAGAGTTGTTCTAGTCTGTTACTAAGATCCAGTGTCTAGAGTTGTTCTAGTCTGTTACTAAGATCCAGTGTCTAGAGTTGTTCTAGTCTGTTACTAAGATCCAGTGTCTAGAGTTGTTCTAGTCTGTTACTAAGATCCAGTGTCTAGAGTTGTTCTAGTCTGTTACTAAGATCCAGTGTCTAGAGTTGTTCTAGTCTGTTACTAAGATCCAGTGTCTAGAGTTGTTCTAGTCTGTTACTAAGATCCAGTGTCTAGAGTTGTTCTAGTCTGTTACTAAGATCCAGTGTCTAGAGTTGTTCTAGTTCTGTTACTAAGATCAGTGTCAGTGTCTAGAGTTGTTCTAGTCTGTTACTAAGATCCAGTGTCTAGAGTTGTTCTAGTCTGTTACTAAGATCCAGTGTCTAGAGTTGTTCTAGTCTGTTACTAAGATCCAGTGTCTAGAGTTGTTCTAGTCTGTTACTAAGATCCAGTGTCTAGAGTTGTAGAGTTGTTACTAAGATCCAGTGTCTAGAGTTGTTCTAGTCTGTTACTAAGATCCAGTGTCTAGAGTTGTTCTAGTCTGTTACTAAGATCCAGTGTCTAGAGTTGTTCTAATCTGTTACTAAGATCTAAGATCAGTGTCTAGAGTTGTTCTGTTACTAAGATCCAGTGTCTAGAGTTGTTCTAGTCTGTTACTAAGATCCAGTGTCTAGAGTTGTTCTAGTCTGTTACTAAGATCCAGTGTCTAGAGTTGTTCTAGTCTGTTACTAAGATCCAGTGTCTAGAGTTGTTCTAGTCTGTTACTAAGATCCAGTGTCTAGAGTTGTTCTAGTCTGTTACTAAGATCCAGTGTCTAGAGTTGTTCTAGTCTGTTACTAAGATCCAGTGTCTAGAGTTGTTCTAGTCTGTTACTAAGATCCAGTGTCTAGAGTTGTTCTAGTCTGTTACTAAGATCCAGTGTCTAGAGTTGTTCTAGTCTGTTACTAAGATCCAGTGTCTAGAGTTGTTCTAGTCTGTTACTAAGATCCAGTGTCTAGAGTTGTTCTAGTCTGTTACTAAGATCCAGTGTCTAGAGTTGTTCTAATCTGTTACTAAGATCCAGTGTCTAGAGTTGTTCTAGTCTGTTACTAAGATCCAGTGTCTAGAGTTGTTCTAGTCTGTTACTAAGATCCAGTGTCTAGAGTTGTTCTAGTCTGTTACTAAGATCCAGTGTCTAGAGTTGTTCTAGTCTGTTACTAAGATCCAGTGTCTAGAGTTGTTCTAATCTGTTACTAAGATCCAGTGTCTAGAGTTGTTCTAGTCTGTTACTAAGATCCAGTGTCTAGAGTTGTTCTAAGATCTAAGATCCAGTGTCTAGAGTTGTTCTGTTCTGTTACTAAGATCCAGTGTCTAGAGTTGTTCTAATCTGTTACTAAGATCCAGTGTCTAGAGTTGTTCTAGTCTGTTACTAAGATCCAGTGTCTAGAGTTGTTCTAGTCTGTTACTAAGATCCAGTGTCTAGAGTTGTTCTGTCTGTTACTAAGATCCAGTGTCTAGAGTTGTTCTAATCTGTTACTAAGATCCAGTGTCTAGAGTTGTTCTAATCTGTTACTAAGATCCAGTGTCTAGAGTTGTTCTAGTCTGTTACTAAGATCCAGTGTCTAGAGTTGTTCTAGTCTGTTACTAAGATCCAGTGTCTAGAGTTGTTCTAGTTCTGTTACTAAGATCCAGTGTCTAGAGTTGTTCTAGTCTGTTACTAAGATCCAGTGTCTAGAGTTGTTCTAGTCTGTTACTAAGATCCAGTGTCTAGAGTTGTTCTAATCTGTTACTAAGATCCAGTGTCTAGAGTTGTTCTAATCTGTTACTAAGATCCAGTGTCTAGAGTTGTTCTAGTTGTTCTAATCTGTTACTAAGATCCAGTGTCTAGAGTTGTCTGTTACTAAGATCCAGTGTCTAGAGTTGTTTATCTGTTACTAAGATCCAGTGTCTAGAGTTGTTCTAATCTGTTACTAAGATCCAGTGTCTAGAGTTGTCTGTTACTAAGATCCAGTGTCTAGAGTTGTTCTAGTCTGTTACTAAGATCCAGTGTCTAGAGTTGTTCTAATCTGTTACTAAGATCCAGTGTCTAGAGTTGTTCTAATCTGTTACTAAGATCCAGTGTCTAGAGTTGTTCTAGTCTGTTACTAGAGTTGTTCTAGTCTGTTACTAAGATCCAGTGTCTAGAGTTGTTCTAGTCTGTTACTAAGATCCAGTGTCTAGAGTTGTTCTAGTCTGTTACTAAGATCCAGTGTCTAGAGTTGTTCTAGTCTGTTACTAAGATCCAGTGTCTAGAGTTGTTCTCTGTTACTGATTACTAAGATCCAGTGTCTAGAGTTGTTCTAGTCTGTTACTAAGATCCAGTGTCTAGAGTTGTTCTAGTTCTGTTACTAAGATCCAGTGTCTAGAGTTGTTCTAGTCTGTTACTAAGATCCAGTGTCTAGAGTTGTTCTAGTCTGTTACTAAGATCCAGTGTCTAGAGTTGTTCTAGTCTGTTACTAAGATCCAGTGTCTAGAGTTGTTCTAGTTCTGTTACTAAGATCCAGTGTCTAGAGTTGTTCTAGTCTGTTACTAAGATCCAGTGTCTAGAGTTGTTCTAGTCTGTTACTAAGATCCAGTGTCTAGAGTTGTTCTAGTCTGTTACTAAGATCCAGTGTCTAGAGTTGTTCTAGTCTGTTACTAAGATCCAGTGTCTAGAGTTGTCTAGAGTTGTTCTAATCTGTTACTAAGATCCAGTGTCTAGAGTTGTTCTAGTCTGTTACTAAGATCCAGTGTCTAGAGTTGTTCTAGTCTGTTACTAAGATCCAGTGTCTAGAGTTGTTCTAGTCTGTTACTAAGATCCAGTGTCTAGAGTTGTTCTAGTCTGTTACTAAGATCCAGTGTCTAGAGTTGTTCTAATCTGTTACTAAGATCCAGTGTCTAGAGTTGTTCTAAGATAGTGTCTGTTACTAAGATCCAGTGTCTAGAGTTGTTCTAATCTGTTACTAAGATCCAGTGTCTAGAGTTGTTCTAATCTGTTACTAAGATCGAGTGTCTAGAGTTGTTCTAGTCTGTTACTAAGATCCAGTGTCTAGAGTTGTTCTAATCTGTTACTAAGATCGAGTGTCTAGAGTTGTTCTAATCTGTTACTAAGATCCAGTGTCTAGAGTTGTTCTAGTTAGTATCTAAGATCCAGTGTCTAGAGTTGTTCTAATCTGTTACTAAGATCCAGTGTCTAGAGTTGTTCTAGTCTGTTACTAAGATCCAGTGTCTAGAGTTGTTCTAGTCTGTTACTAAGATCCAGTGTCTAGAGTTGTTCTAGTCTGTTACTAAGATCCAGTGTCTAGAGTTGTTCTAATCTGTTACTAAGATCGAGTGTCTAGAGTTGTTCTAATCTGTTACTAAGATCCAGTGTCTAGAGTTGTTCTAGTCTGTTACTAAGATCCAGTGTCTAGAGTTGTTCTAGTCTGTTACTAAGATCCAGTGTCTAGAGTTGTTCTAGTCTGTTACTAAGATCCAGTGTCTAGAGTTGTTCTAGTCTGTTACTAAGATCCAGTGTCTAGAGTTGTTCTAATCTGTTACTAAGATCCAGTGTCTAGAGTTGTTCTAATCTGTTACTAAGATCCAGTGTCTAGAGTTGTTCTAATCTGTTACTAAGATCCAGTGTCTAGAGTTGTTCTAATCTGTTACTAAGATCCAGTGTCTAGAGTTGTTCTAATCTGTTACTAAGATCCAGTGTCTAGAGTTGTTCTAATCTGTTACTAAGATCCAGTGTCTAGAGTTGTTCTAATCTGTTACTAAGATCCAGTGTCTAGAGTTGTTCTAATCTGTTACTAAGATCCAGTGTCTAGAGTTGTTCTAATCTGTTACTAAGATCCAGTGTCTCTGTTACTAAGATCCAGTGTCTAGAGTTGTTCTAGTCTGTTACTAAGATCCAGTGTCTAGAGTTGTTCTAATCTGTTACTAAGATCCAGTGTCTAGAGTTGTTCTAGTCTGTTACTAAGATCCAGTGTCTAGAGTTGTTCTAGTCTGTTACTAAGATCCAGTGTCTAGAGTTGTTCTAGTCTGTTACTAAGATCCAGTGTCTAGAGTTGTTCTAGTCTGTTACTAAGATCCAGTGTCTAGAGTTGTTCTAGTCTGTTACTAAGATCCAGTGTCTAGAGTTGTTCTAGTCTGTTACTAAGATCCAGTGTCTAGAGTTGTTCTAGTCTGTTACTAAGATCCAGTGTCTAGAGTTGTTCTAGTCTGTTACTAAGATCCAGTGTCTAGAGTTGTTACTAAGATCCAGTGTCTAGAGTTGTTCTAGTCTGTTACTAAGATCCAGTGTCTAGAGTTGTTCTAGTCTGTTACTAAGATCCAGTGTCTAGAGTTGTTCTAGTCTGTTACTAAGATCCAGTGTCTAGAGTTGTTCTAGTCTGTTACTAAGATCCAGTGTCTAGAGTTGTTCTAATCTGTTACTAAGATCCAGTGTCTAGAGTTGTTCTAGTCTGTTACTAAGATCCAGTGTCTAGAGTTGTTCTAATCTGTTACTAAGATCCAGTGTCTAGAGTTGTTCTAATCTGTTACTAAGATCCAGTGTCTAGAGTTGTTCTAGTCTGTTACTAAGATCCAGTGTCTAGAGTTGTTCTAGTCTGTTACTAAGATCCAGTGTCTAGAGTTGTTCTAGTCTGTTACTAAGATCCAGTGTCTAGAGTTGTTCTAGTCTGTTACTAAGATCCAGTGTCTAGAGTTGTTCTAATCTGTTACTAAGATCCAGTGTCTAGAGTTGTTCTAGTCTGTTACTAAGATCCAGTGTCTAGAGTTGTTCTAGTCTGTTACTAAGATCCAGTGTCTAGAGTTGTTCTAGTCTGTTACTAAGATCCAGTGTCTAGAGTTGTTCTAGTCTGTTACTAAGATCCAGTGTCTAGAGTTGTTCTAGTCTGTTACTAAGATCCAGTGTCTAGAGTTGTTCTAGTCTGTTACTAAGATCCAGTGTCTAGAGTTGTTCTAGTCTGTTACTAAGATCCAGTGTCTAGAGTTGTTCTAGTCTGTTACTAAGATCCAGTGTCTAGAGTTGTTCTAGTCTGTTACTAAGATCCAGTGTCTAGAGTTGTTCTAGTCTGTTACTAAGATCCAGTGTCTAGAGTTGTTCTAGTCTGTTACTAAGATCCAGTGTCTAGAGTTGTTCTAATCTGTTACTAAGATCCAGTGTCTAGAGTTGTTCTAGTCTGTTACTAAGATCCAGTGTCTAGAGTTGTTCTAAGATCTAAGATCCAGTGTCTAGAGTTGTTCTAGTCTGTTCTGTTACTAAGATCCAGTGTCTAGAGTTGTTCTAGTCTGTTACTAAGATCCAGTGTCTAGAGTTGTTCTAGTCTGTTACTAAGATCCAGTGTCTAGAGTTGTTCTAGTCTGTTACTAAGATCCAGTGTCTAGAGTTGTTCTAGTCTGTTACTAAGATCCAGTGTCTAGAGTTGTTCTAATCTGTTACTAAGATCCAGTGTCTAGAGTTGTTCTAATCTGTTACTAAGATCCAGTGTCTAGAGTTGTTCTAGTCTGTTACTAAGATCCAGTGTCTAGAGTTGTTCTAATCTGTTACTAAGATCCAGTGTCTAGAGTTGTTCTAATCTGTTACTAAGATCCAGTGTCTAGAGTTGTTCTAATCTGTTACTAAGATCCAGTGTCTAGAGTTGTTCTAATCTGTTACTAAGATCCAGTGTCTAGAGTTGTTCTAATCTGTTACTAAGATCGAGTGTTTAGAGTTGTTCTAATCTGTTACTAAGATCCAGTGTCTAGAGTTGTTCTAGTTTGTACTAAGATCCAGTGTCTAGAGTTGTTCTAATCTTACTAAGATCCAGTGTCTAGAGTTGTTCTTCTGTTACTAAGATCCAGTGTCTACTAAGATCCAGTGTCTAGAGTTGTTCTAGTCTGTTACTAAGATCCAGTGTCTAGAGTTGTTCTAGTCTGTTACTAAGATCCAGTGTCTAGAGTTGTTCTAGTCTGTTACTAAGATCCAGTGTCTAGAGTTGTTCTAGTCTGTTACTAAGATCCAGTGTCTAGAGTTGTTCTAATCTGTTACTAAGATCCAGTGTCTAGAGTTGTTCTAGTCTGTTACTAAGATCCAGTGTCTAGAGTTGTTCTAGTCTGTTACTAAGATCCAGTGTCTAGAGTTGTTCTAATCTGTTACTAAGATCCAGTGTCTAGAGTTGTTCTAATCTGTTACTAAGATCCAGTGTCTAGAGTTGTTCTAATCTGTTTACTAAGATCCAGTGTCTAGAGTTGTTCTAATCTGTTACTAAGATCCAGTGTCTATCTGTTACTAAGATCCAGTGTCTAGAGTTGTTCTAATCTGTTACTAAGATCCAGTGTCTAGAGTTGTTCTAGTGTCTAGAGTTGTTCTGTTACTAAGATCCAGTGTCTAGAGTTGTTCTAGTCTGTTCTAAGATCCAGTGTCTAGAGTTGTTCTAGTCTGTTACTAAGATCCAGTGTCTAGAGTTGTTCTAGTCTGTTACTAAGATCCAGTGTCTAGAGTTGTTCTAGTCTGTTACTAAGATCCAGTGTCTAGAGTTGTTCTAGATCTGTTACTAAGATCCAGTGTCTAGAGTTGTCTGTTACTAAGATCCAGTGTCTAGAGTTGTTCTAGTCTGTTACTAAGATCCAGTGTCTAGAGTTGTTCTAGTCTGTTACTAAGATCCAGTGTCTAGAGTTGTTCTAGTCTGTTACTAAGATCCAGTGTCTAGAGTTGTTCTAGTTACTAAGATCCAGTGTCTAGAGTTGTTCTATCTGTTACTAAGATCCAGTGTCTAGAGTTGTTCTAGTCTGTTACTAAGATCCAGTGTCTAGAGTTGTTCTAGTCTGTTACTAAGATCCAGTGTCTAGAGTTGTTCTAGTCTGTTACTAAGATCCAGTGTCTAGAGTTGTTCTAGTCTGTTACTAAGATCCAGTGTCTAGAGTTGTTCTAGTCTGTTACTAAGATCCAGTGTCTAGAGTTGTTCTAGTCTGTTACTAAGATCCAGTGTCTAGAGTTGTTCTAGTCTGTTACTAAGATCCAGTGTCTAGAGTTGTTCTAGATCTAGAGTTGTTACTAAGATCCAGTGTCTAGAGTTGTTCTAGTCTGTTACTAAGATCCAGTGTCTAGAGTTGTTCTAATCTGTTACTAAGATCCAGTGTCTAGAGTTGTTCTAGTCTGTTACTAAGATCCAGTGTCTAGAGTTGTTCTAGTCTGTTACTAAGATCCAGTGTCTAGAGTTGTTCTAGTCTGTTACTAAGATCCAGTGTCTAGAGTTGTTCTAGTCTGTTACTAAGATCCAGTGTCTAGAGTTGTTCTAGTCTGTTACTAAGATCCAGTGTCTAGAGTTGTTCTAGTCTGTTACTAAGATCCAGTGTCTAGAGTTGAGTGTCTGTTACTAAGATCCAGTGTCTAGAGTTGTTCTAGTCTGTTACTAAGATCCAGTGTCTAGAGTTGTTCTCTGTTACTAAGATCCAGTGTCTAGAGTTGTTCTAGTCTGTTACTAAGATCCAGTGTCTAGAGTTGTTCTAGTCTGTTACTAAGATCCAGTGTCTAGAGTTGTTCTAGTCTGTTACTAAGATCCAGTGTCTAGAGATCCAGTGTCTAGAGTTGTTCTAGTCTGTTACTAAGATCAGTGTCTAGAGTTGTTCTAGTCTGTTACTAAGATCCAGTGTCTAGAGTTGTTCTAGTCTGTTACTAAGATCCAGTGTCTAGAGTTGTTCTAATCTGTTACTAAGATCCAGTGTCTAGAGTTGTTCTAGTCTGTTACTAAGATCCAGTGTCTAGAGTTGTTCTAATCTGTTACTAAGATCTGTCTAGAGTTGTTCTATCTGTTACTAAGATCCAGTGTCTAGAGTTGTTCTAGTCTGTTACTAAGATCCAGTGTCTAGAGTTGTTCTAGTCTGTAAGATCCAGTGTCTAGAGTTGTTCTAGTCTGTTACTAAGATCCAGTGTCTAGAGTTGTTCTAGTCTGTTACTAAGATCCAGTGTCTAGAGTTGTTCTAGTCTGTTACTAAGATCCAGTGTCTAGAGTTGTTCTAGTGTCTGTTACTAAGATCCAGTGTCTAGAGTTGTTCTAGTCTGTTACTAAGATCCAGTGTCTAGAGTTGTTCTAGTCTGTTACTAAGATCCAGTGTCTAGAGTTGTTCTAGTCTGTTACTAAGATCCAGTGTCTAGAGTTGTTCTAGTCTGTTACTAAGATCCAGTGTCTAGAGTTGTTCTAGTCTGTTACTAAGATCCAGTGTCTAGAGTTGTTCTAGTCTGTTACTAAGATCCAGTGTCTAGAGTTGTTCTAATCTGTTACTAAGATCCAGTGTCTAGAGTTGTTCTAATCTGTTACTAAGATCCAGTGTCTAGAGTTGTTCTAGAGTTGTTCTAATCTGTTACTAAGATCCAGTGTCTAGAGTTGTTCTAATCTGTTACTAAGATCCAGTGTCTAGAGTTGTTCTAGTCTGTTACTAAGATCCAGTGTCTAGAGTTGTTCTAATCTGTTACTAAGATCCAGTGTCTAGAGTTGTTCTAGATCTGTTACTAAGATCAGTGTCTAGAGTTGTTCTAATCTGTTACTAAGATCCAGTGTCTAGAGTTGTTCTTCTGTTACTAAGATCCAGTGTCTAGAGTTGTTCTAATCTGTTACTAAGATCCAGTGTCTAGAGTTGTTCTAATCTGTTACTAAGATCCAGTGTCTAGAGTTGTTCTAATCTGTTACTAAGATCCAGTGTCTAGAGTTGTACTAAGATCCAGTGTCTAGAGTTGTTCTAGTCTGTTACTAAGATCCAGTGTCTAGAGTTGTTCTAAGATCCAGTGTTAGTTGTTCTAGTCTGTTACTAAGATCCAGTGTCTAGAGTTGTTCTAGTCTGTTACTAAGATCCAGTGTCTAGAGTTGTTCTAGTCTGTTACTAAGATCCAGTGTCTAGAGTTGTTCTAGTCTGTTACTAAGATCCAGTGTCTAGAGTTGTTCTAGTCTGTTACTAAGATCCAGTGTCTAGAGTTGTTCTAGTCTGTTACTAAGATCCAGTGTCTAGAGTTGTTCTAGTCTGTTACTAAGATCCAGTGTCTAGAGTTGTTCTAGTCTGTTACTAAGATCCAGTGTCTAGAGTTGTTCTAATCTGTTACTAAGATCTAAGAGTGTCTAGAGTTGTTCTAATCTGTTACTAAGATCCAGTGTCTAGAGTTGTTTTACTCTTTTACTAAGATCGAGTGTCTAGAGTTGTTCTAGTCTGTTACTAAGATCCAGTGTCTAGAGTTGTTCTAGTCTGTTACTAAGATCCAGTGTCTAGAGTTGTTCTAGTCTGTTACTAAGATCCAGTGTCTAGAGTTGTTCTAATCTGTTACTAAGATCCAGTGTCTAGAGTTGTTCTAGTCTGTTACTAAGATCCAGTGTCTAGAGTTGTTCTAGTCTGTTACTAAGATCCAGTGTCTAGAGTTGTTCTAGTCTGTTACTAAGATCCAGTGTCTAGAGTTGTTCTAATCTGTTACTAAGATCCAGTGTCTAGAGTTGTTCTAATCTGTTACTAAGATCCAGTGTCTAGAGTCTGTTACTAAGATCCAGTGTCTAGAGTTGTTCTAATCTGTTACTAAGATCAGTGTCTAGAGTTGTTCTAATCTGTTACTAAGATCCAGTGTCTAGAGTTGTTCTAGTCTGTTACTAAGATCCAGTGTCTAGAGTTGTTCTAGTCTGTTACTAAGATCCAGTGTCTAGAGTTGTTCTAGTCTGTTACTAAGATCCAGTGTCTAGAGTTGTTCTAGTCTGTTACTAAGATCCAGTGTCTAGAGTTGTTCTAATCTGTTACTAAGATCCAGTGTCTAGAGTTGTTCTAGTCTTTACTAAGATCCAGTGTCTAGAGTTATTCTAGTCTGTTACTAAGATCCAGTGTCTAGAGTTGTTCTAGTCTGTTACTAAGATCCAGTGTCTAGAGTTGTTCTAGTCTGTTACTAAGATCCAGTGTCTAGAGTTGTTCTAGTCTGTTACTAAGATCCAGTGTCTAGAGTTGTTCTAATCTGTTACTAAGATCCAGTGTCTAGAGTTGTTCTAATCTGTTACTAAGATCCAGTGTCTAGAGTTGTTCTAATCTGTTACTAAGATCCAGTGTCTAGAGTTGTTCTAATCTGTTACTAAGATCCAGTGTCTAGAGTTGTTCTAATCTGTTACTAAGATCCAGTGTCTAGAGTTGTTCTAATCTGTTACTAAGATCCAGTGTCTAGAGTTGTTCTAATCTGTTACTAAGATCCAGTGTCTAGAGTTGTTCTAATCTGTTACTAAGATCCAGTGTCTAGAGTTGTTCTAATCTGTTACTAAGATCCAGTGTCTAGAGTTGTTCTAATCTGTTACTAAGATCCAGTGTCTAGAGTTGATCTGTTTAAGATCCAGTGTCTAGAGTTGTTCTAGTCTGTTACTAAGATCCAGTGTCTAGAGTTGTTCTGTCTGTTACTAAGATCCAGTGTCTAGAGTTGTTCTAGTCTGTTACTAAGATCCAGTGTCTAGAGTTGTTCTAGTCTGTTACTAAGATCCAGTGTCTAGAGTTGTTCTAAGATCCAGTGTCTAGAGTTGTTCTAGTCTGTTACTAAGATCCAGTGTCTAGAGTCTGTTACTAAGATCCAGTGTCTAGAGTTGTTCTCTAAGATCCAGTGTCTAGAGTTGTTCTAGTCTGTTACTAAGATCCAGTGTCTAGAGTTGTTCTAGTCTGTTACTAAGATCCAGTGTCTAGAGTTGTTCTAGTCTGTTACTAAGATCCAGTGTCTAGAGTTGTTCTAGTCTGTTACTAAGATCCAGTGTCTAGAGTTGTTCTAGTCTGTTACTAAGATCCAGTGTCTAGAGTTGTTCTAGTCTGTTACTAAGATCCAGTGTCTCTAGAGTTGTTCTAGTCTGTTACTAAGATCCAGTGTCTAGAGTTGTTCTAGTCTGTTACTAAGATCCAGTGTCTAGAGTTGTTCTAGTCTGTTACTAAGATCCAGTGTCTAGAGTTGTTCTAAGTGTCTGTTACTAAGATCCAGTGTCTAGAGTTGTTCTAATCTGTTACTAAGATCCAGTGTCTAGAGTTGTTCTAATCTGTTACTAAGATCCAGTGTCTAGAGTTGTTCTAGTCTGTTACTAAGATCCAGTGTCTAGAGTTGTTCTAGTCTGTTACTAAGATCCAGTGTCTAGAGTTGTTCTAGTCTGTTACTAAGATCCAGTGTCTAGAGTTGTTCTAGTCTGTTACTAAGATCCAGTGTCTAGAGTTGTTCTAGTCTGTTACTAAGATCCAGTGTCTAGAGTTGTTCTAGTCTGTTACTAAGATCCAGTGTCTAGAGTGTCTAGAGTTGTTCTAGTCTGTTACTAAGATCCAGTGTCTAGAGTTGTTCTAGTCTGTTACTAAGATCCAGTGTCTAGAGTTGTTCTAGTCTGTTACTAAGATCCAGTGTCTAGAGTTGTTCTAGTCTGTTACTAAGATCCAGTGTCTAGAGTGTCTAGAGTTGTTCTAGAGTTGTTCTGTTACTAAGATCCAGTGTCTAGAGTTGTTCTAGTCTGTTACTAAGATCCAGTGTCTAGAGTTGTTCTAGTCTGTTACTAAGATCCAGTGTCTAGAGTTGTTCTAGTCTGTTACTAAGATCCAGTGTCTAGAGTTGTTCTAGTCTGTAAGATCCAGTGTCTAGAGTTCTAGTCTGTTACTAAGATCCAGTGTCTAGAGTTGTTCTAGTCTGTTACTAAGATCCAGTGTCTAGAGTTGTTCTAGTCTGTTACTAAGATCCAGTGTCTAGAGTTGTTCTAGTCTGTTACTAAGATCCAGTGTCTAGAGTTGTTCTAATCTGTTACTAAGATCCAGTGTCTAGAGTTGAGTTGTTCTAGTGTCTGTTACTAAGATCCAGTGTCTAGAGTTGTTCTAGTCTGTTACTAAGATCCAGTGTCTAGAGTTGTTCTAGTCTGTTACTAAGATCCAGTGTCTAGAGTTGTTCTAGTCTGTTACTAAGATCCAGTGTCTAGAGTTGTTCTAGTCTGTTAAGAAGATCCAGTGTCTAGAGTTGTTCTAGTTCTGTTACTAAGATCCAGTGTCTAGAGTTGTTCTAGTCTGTTACTAAGATCCAGTGTCTAGAGTTGTTCTAGTCTGTTACTAAGATCCAGTGTCTAGAGTTGTTCTAGTCTGTTACTAAGATCCAGTGTCTAGAGTTGTTCTAGTCTGTTACTAAGATCCAGTGTCTAGAGTTGTTCTAGTCTGTTACTAAGATCCAGTGTCTAGAGTTGTTCTAATCTGTTACTAAGATCCAGTGTCTAGAGTTGTTCTAGTCTGTTACTAAGATCCAGTGTCTAGAGTTGTTCTGTTACTAAGATCCAGTGTCTAGAGTTGTTCTAGTCTGTTACTAAGATCCAGTGTCTAGAGTTGTTCTAGTCTGTTACTAAGATCCAGTGTCTAGAGTTGTTCTAATTTGTTACTAACATCCAGTGTCTAGAGTTGTTCTAATCTCTTACTACGATCGAGTGTTTAGAGTTGTTCTAATCTCTTACTAAGATCGAGTGTCTAGAGTTGTTCTAATCTGTTACTAAGATCTAGATCTAGAGTTGTTCTAATCTGTTACTAAGATCCAGTGTCTAGAGTTGTTCTAATCTGTTACTAAGATCCAGTGTCTAGATCTAGTGTCTAAGAGTTGTTCTAGTCTGTTACTAAGATCCAGTGTCTAGAGTTGTTCTAATCTGTTACTAAGATCCAGTGTCTAGAGTTGTTCTAGTCTGTTACTAAGATCCAGTGTCTAGAGTTGTTCTAGTCTGTTACTAAGATCCAGTGTCTAGAGTTGTTCTAATCTGTTACTAAGATCCAGTGTCTAGAGTTGTTCTAGTCTGTTACTAAGATCCAGTGTCTAGAGTTGTTCTAGTCTGTTACTAAGATCCAGTGTCTAGAGTTGTTCTAGTCTGTTACTAAGATCCAGTGTCTAGAGTTGTTCTAGTCTGTTACTAAGATCCAGTGTCTAGAGTTGTTCTAGTCTGTTACTAAGATCCAGTGTCTAGAGTTGTTCTAGTCTGTTACTAAGATCCAGTGTCTAGAGTTGTTCTAGTCTGTTACTAAGATCAAGTGTCTAGAGTTGTTCTAATCTGTTACTAAGATCCAGTGTCTAGAGTTGTTCTAATCTGTTACTAAGATCCAGTGTCTAGAGTTGTTCTAATCTGTTACTAAGATCGAGTGTTTAGAGTTGTTCTAATCTGTTACTAAGATCGAGTGTTTAGAGTTGTTCTAATCTGTTACTAAGATCCAGTGTCTAGAGTTGTTCTTCTGTTACTAAGATCCAGTGTCTAGAGTTGTTCTAATCTGTTACTAAGATCCAGTGTCTAGAGTTGTTCTAGTCTGTTACTAAGATCCAGTGTCTAGAGTAAGATCCAGTGTCTAGAGTTGTTCTAATCTGTTACTAAGATCCAGTGTCTAGAGTTGATCTGTTACTAAGATCCAGTGTCTAGAGTTGTTCTAATCTGTTACTAAGATCCAGTGTCTAGAGTTGTTCTAATCTGTTACTAAGATCCAGTGTCTAGAGTTGTTCTAATCTGTTACTAAGATCCAGTGTCTAGAGTTGTTCTAGTCTAGAGTTGTTCTGTTACTAAGATCCAGTGTCTAGAGTTGTTCTAGTCTGTTACTAAGATCCAGTGTCTAGAGTTGTTCTAGTCTGTTACTAAGATCCAGTGTCTAGAGTTGTTCTAGTCTGTTACTAAGATCCAGTGTCTAGAGTTGTTCTAGTCTGTTACTAAGATCCAGTGTCTAGAGTTGTTCTAGTCTGTTACTAAGATCCAGTGTCTAGAGTTGTTCTAGTCTGTTACTAAGATCCAGTGTCTAGAGTTGTTCTAGTCTGTTACTAAGATCCAGTGTCTAGAGTTGTTCTAGTCTGTTACTAAGATCCAGTGTCTAGAGTTGTTCTAGTCTGTTACTAAGATCCAGTGTCTAGAGTTGTTCTAGTCTGTTACTAAGATCCAGTGTTACTGTTACTAAGATCCAGTGTCTAGAGTTGTTCTAGTGTTACTAAGATCCAGTGTCTAGAGTTGTTCTAGTCTGTTACTAAGATCCAGTGTCTAGAGTTGTTCTAATCTGTTACTAAGATCCAGTGTCTAGAGTTGTTCTAGTCTGTTACTAAGATCCAGTGTCTAGAGTTGTTCTAGTCTGTTACTAAGATCCAGTGTCTAGAGTTGTTCTAGTCTGTTACTAAGATCCAGTGTCTAGAGTTGTTCTAGTCTGTTACTAAGATCCAGTGTCTAGAGTTGTTCTAGTCTGTTACTAAGATCCAGTGTCTAGAGTTGTTCTAGTCTGTTACTAAGATCCAGTGTCTAGAGTTGTTCTAGTCTGTTACTAAGATCCAGTGTCTAGAGTTGTTCTAGTCTGTTACTAAGATCCAGTGTCTAGAGTTGTTCTAATCTGTTACTAAGATCCAGTGTCTAGAGTTGTTCTAGTCTGTTACTAAGATCCAGTGTCTAGAGTTGTTCTAGTCTGTTACTAAGATCCAGTGTCTAGAGTTGTTCTAGTCTGTTACTAAGATCCAGTGTCTAGAGTTGTCTGTTAGTCTGTTACTAAGATCCAGTGTCTAGAGTTGTTCTAATCTGTTACTAAGATCCAGTGTCTAGAGTTGTTCTAGTCTGTTACTAAGATCCAGTGTCTAGAGTTGTTCTAGTCTGTTACTAAGATCCAGTGTCTAGAGTTGTTCTAGTCTGTTACTAAGATCCAGTGTCTAGAGTTGTTCTAGTCTGTTACTAAGATCCAGTGTCTAGAGTTGTTCTAGTCTGTTACTAAGATCCAGTGTCTAGAGTTGTTCTAATCTGTTACTAAGATCCAGTGTCTAGAGTTGTTCTAATCTGTTACTAAGATCCAGTGTCTAGAGTTGTTCTAATCTGTTACTAAGATCCAGTGTCTAGAGTTGTTCTAGTCTGTTACTAAGATCCAGTGTCTAGAGTTGTTCTAATCTGTTACTAAGATCCAGTGTCTAGAGTTGTTCTAATCTGTTACTAAGATCCAGTGTCTAGAGTTGTTCTAGATCTGTTACTAACTAAGATCCAGTGTCTAGAGTTGTTCTAGTCTGTTACTAAGATCCAGTGTCTAGAGTTGT
Source organism: Tachypleus tridentatus (assembly GCF_004210375.1). NCBI lineage: Eukaryota > Metazoa > Arthropoda > Merostomata > Xiphosura > Limulidae > Tachypleus > Tachypleus tridentatus. The sequence goes on along the minus strand of NC_134825.1, from coordinate 105,498,478 downwards.
TCTAGTCTGTTACTAAGATCCAGTGTCTAGAGTTGTTCTAAGATCAGTGTCTAGAGTTGTTTACTAAGATCCAGTGTCTAGAGTTGTTCTAATCTGTTACTAAGATCCAGTGTCTAGAGTTGTTCTAGTCTGTTACTAAGATCCAGTGTCTAGAGTTGTTCTAGTCTGTTACTAAGATCCAGTGTCTAGAGTTGTTCTAGTCTGTTACTAAGATCCAGTGTCTAGAGTTGTTCTAGTCTGTTACTAAGATCCAGTGTCTAGAGTTGTTCTAGTCTGTTACTAAGATCCAGTGTCTAGAGTTGTTCTAGTCTGTTACTAAGATCCAGTGTCTAGAGTTGTTCTAGTCTGTTACTAAGATCCAGTGTCTAGAGTTGTTCTAGTCTGTTACTAAGATCCAGTGTCTAGAGTTGTTCTAGTCTGTTACTAAGATCCAGTGTCTAGAGTTGTTCTAGTCTGTTACTAAGATCCAGTGTCTAGAGTTGTTCTAATCTCTAAGATCCAGTGTCTAGAGTTGTTCTAAGATACTAAGATCCAGTGTAGAGTTGTTCTAATCTGTTACTAAGATCCAGTGTCTAGAGTTGTTCTAATCTGTTACTAAGATCCAGTGTCTAGAGTTGTTCTAGTCTGTTACTAAGATCCAGTGTCTAGAGTTGTTCTAGTCTGTTACTAAGATCCAGTGTCTAGAGTTGTTCTAGTCTGTTACTAAGATCCAGTGTCTAGAGTTGTTCTAATCTGTTACTAAGATCCAGTGTCTAGAGTTGTTCTAATCTGTTACTAAGATCCAGTGTCTAGAGTTGTTCTAATCTGTTACTAAGATCCAGTGTCTAGAGTTTGTTCTAAGATCCAGTGTCTAGAGTTGTTACTAAGATCCAGTGTCTGTTGTTCTAATCTGTTACTAAGATCCAGTGTCTAGAGTTGTTCTAATCTGTTACTAAGATCCAGTGTCTAGAGTTGTTCTAATCTGTTACTAAGATCCAGTGTCTAGAGTTGTTCTAGTCTGTTACTAAGATCCAGTGTCTAGAGTTGTTCTAATCTGTTACTAAGATCCAGTGTCTAGAGTTGTTCTAATCTGTTACTAAGATCCAGTGTCTAGAGTTGTTCTAGTCTGTTACTAAGATCCAGTGTCTAGAGTTGTTCTAGTCTGTTACTAAGATCCAGTGTCTAGAGTTGTTCTAGAGTTCTCTGTTACTAAGATCCAGTGTCTAGAGTTGTTCTAGTCTGTTACTAAGATCCAGTGTCTAGAGTTGTTCTAGTCTGTTACTAAGATCCAGTGTCTAGAGTTGTTCTAGTCTGTTACTAAGATCCAGTGTCTAGAGTTGTTCTAGTCTGTTACTAAGATCCAGTGTCTAGAGTTGTTCTAGTCTGTTACTAAGATCCAGTGTCTAGAGTTGTTCTAGTCTGTTACTAAGATCCAGTGTCTAGAGTTGTTCTAGTCTGTTACTAAGATCCAGTGTCTAGAGTCTGTTACTAAGATCCAGTGTCTAGAGTTGTTCTAGTCTGTTACTAAGATCCAGTGTCTAGAGTTGTTCTAGTCTGTTACTAAGATCCAGTGTCTAGAGTTGTTCTAGTCTGTTACTAAGATCCAGTGTCTAGTGTTCTAGTCTGTTACTAAGATCTAGAGTTGTTCTGTTACTAAGATCCAGTGTCTAGAGTTGTTCTAGTCTGTTACTAAGATCCAGTGTCTAGAGTTGTTCTATCTGTTACTAAGATCCAGTGTCTAGAGTTGTTCTAATCTGTTACTAAGATCCAGTGTCTAGAGTTGTTCTAGTCTGTTACTAAGATCCAGTGTCTAGAGTTGTTCTAGTTCTGTTACTAAGATCCAGTGTCTAGAGTTGTTCTAGTCTGTTACTAAGATCCAGTGTCTAGAGTTGTCTGTTACTAAGATCCAGTGTCTAGAGTTCTAGTCTGTTACTAAGATCCAGTGTCTAGAGTTGTTCTAGTCTGTTACTAAGATCCAGTGTCTAGAGTTGTTCTAGTCTGTTACTAAGATCCAGTGTCTAGAGTTGTTCTAGTCTGTTACTAAGATCCAGTGTCTAGAGTTGTTCTAGTCTGTTACTAAGATCCAGTGTCTAGAGTTGTTCTAGTCTGTTACTAAGATCCAGTGTCTAGAGTTGTTCTAGTCTGTTACTAAGATCTAGAGTGTCTAGAGTTGTTCTAGTCTGTTACTAAGATCCAGTGTCTAGAGTTGTTCTAATCTGTTACTAAGATCCAGTGTCTTACTAAGTCCAGTCTCTAGAGTTGTTCTAGTCTGTTACTAAGATCCAGTGTCTAGAGTTGTTCTAGTCTGTTACTAAGATCCAGTGTCTAGAGTTGTTCTAGTTGTTACTAAGATAGTGTCTAGAGTTGTTCTAGTCTGTTACTAAGATCCAGTGTCTAGAGTTGTTCTAAGATCCAGTGTCTGTTTACTAAGATCGAGTGTCTAGAGTTGTTCTAATCTGTTACTAAGATCCAGTGTCTAGAGTTGTTCTAATCTGTTACTAAGATCGAGTGTTTAGAGTTGTTCTAATCTGTTACTAAGATCCAGTGTCTAGAGATCTGTTACTAAGATCCAGTGTCTAGAGTTGTTCTAGATCCAGTGTCTGTCTACTGTTAAGATCCAGTGTCTAGAGTTGTTCTAATCTGTTACTAAGATCCAGTGTCTAGAGTTGTTCTAGTCTGTTACTAAGATCCAGTGTCTAGAGTTGTTCTAGTCTGTTACTAAGATCCAGTGTCTAGAGTTGTTCTAGTCTGTTACTAAGATCCAGTGTCTAGAGTTGTTCTAGTCTGTTACTAAGATCCAGTGTCTAGAGTTGTTCTAATCTGTTACTAAGATCCAGTGTCTAGAGTTGTTCTAGTCTTTTACTAAGATCCAGTGTCTAGAGTTGTTCTAGTCTGTTACTAAGATCCAGTGTCTAGAGTTGTTCTAGTCTGTTACTAAGATCCAGTGTCTAGAGTTGTTCTAGTCTGTTACTAAGATCCAGTGTCTAGAGTTGTTCTAATCTGTTACTAAGATCCAGTGTCTAGAGTTGTTCTAGTCTGTTACTAAGATCCAGTGTCTAGAGTTGTTCTTCTAGTGTCTAGAGTTGTCTGTTACTAAGATCCAGTGTCTAGAGTTGTTCTAATCTGTTACTAAGATCCAGTGTCTAGAGTTGTTCTAATCTGTTACTAAGATCCAGTGTCTAGAGTTGTTCTAATCTGTTACTAAGATCCAGTGTTTAGAGTTGTTCTAATCTGTTACTAAGATCCAGTGTCTAGAGTTGTTCTAATCTGTTACTAAGATCCAGTGTCTAGAGTTGTTCTAGTCTGTTACTAAGATCCAGTGTCTAGAGTTGTTCTAGTCTGTTACTAAGATCCAGTGTCTAGAGTTGTTCTAATCTGTTACTAAGATCCAGTGTCTAGAGTTGTTCTAGTCTGTTACTAAGATCCAGTGTCTAGAGTTGTTCTAGTCTGTTACTAAGATCCAGTGTCTAGAGTTGTTCTAGTCTGTTACTAAGATCCAGTGTCTAGAGTTGTTCTAGTCTGTTACTAAGATCCAGTGTCTAGAGTTGTTCTAGTCTGTTACTAAGATCCAGTGTCTAGAGTTGTTCTAGTCTGTTACTAAGATCCAGTGTCTAGAGTTGTTCTTGTAAGATCAGTGTCTCTGTTACTAAGATCCAGTGTCTAGAGTTGTTCTAGTCTGTTACTAAGATCCAGTGTCTAGAGTTGTTCTAGTCTGTTACTAAGATCCAGTGTCTAGAGTTGTTCTAATCTGTTACTAAGATCCAGTGTCTAGAGTTGTTCTAGTCTGTTACTAAGATCCAGTGTCTAGAGTTGTTCTAGTCTGTTACTAAGATCCAGTGTCTAGAGTTGTTCTAGTCTGTTACTAAGATCCAGTGTCTAGAGTTGTTCTAGTCTGTTACTAAGATCCAGTGTCTAGAGTTGTTCTAGTCTGTTACTAAGATCCAGTGTCTAGAGTTGTTCTAGTGTCTGTTACTAAGATCCAGTGTCTAGAGTTGTTCTAGTCTGTTACTAAGATCCAGTGTCTAGAGTTGTTCTAGTCTGTTACTAAGATCCAGTGTCTAGAGTTGTTCTAGTCTGTTACTAAGATCCAGTGTCTAGAGTTGTTCTAGTCTGTCTGTTACTAAGATCCAGTGTCCAGTGTCAAGAGTTGTTCTAGTATTTACTAAGATCCAGTGTCTAGAGTTATTCTAGTCTGTTACTAAGATCCAGTGTCTAGAGTTGTTCTAATCTGTTACTAAGATCCAGTGTCTAGAGTTGTTCTAGTCTGTTACTAAGATCCAGTGTCTTGAGTTGTTCTAATCTGTTACTAAGATCAAGTGTCTAGAGTTGTTCTATTCTGTTACTAAGATCGAGTGTCTTGAGTTGTTCTAGTCTGTTACTAAGATCCAGTGTCTAGAGTTGTTCTAATCTGTTACTAAGATAGTGTCTGTTACTAAGATCCAGTGTCTAGAGTTGTTCTAATCTGTTACTAAGATCCAGTGTCTAGAGTTGTTCTAGTGTCTAGAGTTGTTACTGTTAAGATCCAGTGTCTAGAGTTGTTCTAATCTGTTACTAAGATCCAGTGTCTAGAGTTGTTCTAATCTGTTACTAAGATCCAGTGTCTAGAGTTGTTCTAATCTGTTACTAAGATCAAGTGTCTAGAGTTGTTCTAATCTGTTACTAAGATCCAGTGTCTAGAGTTGTTCTAGTATTTACTAAGATCCAGTGTCTAGAGTTGTTCTAGTCTGTTACTAAGATCCAGTGTCTAGAGTTGTTCTAGTCTGTTACTAAGATCCAGTGTCTAGAGTTGTTCTAGTCTGTTACTAAGATCCAGTGTCTAGAGTTGTTCTAGTCTGTTCTAGTCTGTTAAGATCCAGTGTCTAGAGTTGTTCTAGAGTCTGTTACTAAGATCCAGTGTCTAGAGTTGTTCTAGTCTGTTACTAAGATCCAGTGTCTAGAGTTGTTCTAGTCTGTTACTAAGATCCAGTGTCTAGAGTTGTTCTAATCTGTTACTAAGATCCAGTGTCTAGAGTTGTTCTAGTTGTTCTAATCTGTTACTAAGATCCAGTGTCTAGAGTTGTTCTAATCTGTTACTAAGATCCAGTGTCTAGAGTTGTCTGTTACTAAGATCCAGTGTCTAGAGTTGTTCTAGTCTGTTACTAAGATCCAGTGTCTAGAGTTGTTCTAGTCTGTTACTAAGATCCAGTGTCTAGAGTTGTTCTAGTCTGTTACTAAGATCCAGTGTCTAGAGTTGTTCTAGTCTGTTACTAAGATCCAGTGTCTAGAGTTGTTCTAATCTGTTACTAAGATCCAGTGTCTAGAGTTGTTCTAGTCTGTTACTAAGATCCAGTGTCTAGAGTTGTTCTAGTCTGTTACTAAGATCCAGTGTCTAGAGTTGTTCTAGTCTGTTACTAAGATCTAGAGTGTCTAGAGTTGTTCTAGTCTGTTACTAAGATCCAGTGTCTAGAGTTGTTCTAGTCTGTTACTAAGATCCAGTGTCTAGAGTTGTTCTAGTCTGTTACTAAGATCCAGTGTCTAGAGTTGTTCTAGTGTCTAGAGTTGTTACTAAGATCCAGTGTCTAGAGTTGTTCTAGTCTGTTACTAAGATCCAGTGTCTAGAGTTGTTCTAGTCTGTTACTAAGATCCAGTGTCTAGAGTTGTCTGTTACTAAGATCCAGTGTCTAGAGTTGTTCTAATCTGTTACTAAGATCCAGTGTCTAGAGTTGTTCTAATCTGTTACTAAGATCCAGTGTCTAGAGTTGTTCTAATCTGTTACTAAGATCCAGTGTCTAGAGTTGTTCTAATCTGTTACTAAGATCCAGTGTCTAGAGTCTGTTACTAAGATGTGTCTAGAGTTGTTCTAGTCTGTTACTAAGATCAGTGTCTAGAGTTGTTCTAGTCTGTTACTAAGATCCAGTGTCTAGAGTTGTTCTAGTCTGTTACTAAGATCCAGTGTCTAGAGTTGTTCTAGTCTGTTACTAAGATCCAGTGTCTAGAGTTGTTCTAATCTGTTACTAAGATCCAGTGTCTAGAGTTGTTCTAGTCTGTTACTAAGATCCAGTGTCTAGAGTTGTTGTTCTAAGATCCAGTGTTACTAAGATAAGATCAGTGTCTAGAGTTGTTCTAGTCTGTTACTAAGATCCAGTGTCTAGAGTTGTTCTAGTCTGTTACTAAGATCCAGTGTCTAGAGTTGTTATCTGTTACTAAGATCCAGTGTCTAGAGTTGTTCTAATCTGTTACTAAGATCCAGTGTCTAGAGTTGTTCTAGTCTGTTACTAAGATCAGTGTCAGTGTCTAGAGTTGTTCTAGTCTGTTACTAAGATCCAGTGTCTAGAGTTGTTCTAGTCTGTTACTAAGATCCAGTGTCTAGAGTTGTTCTAGTCTGTTACTAAGATCCAGTGTCTAGAGTTGTTCTAATCTGTTACTAAGATCCAGTGTCTAGAGTTGTTCTAGTCTGTTACAGTGTAAGATCTAGTGTCTAGAGTGTTAGAGTTGTGTCTGTTACTAAGATCCAGTGTCTAGAGTTGTTCTAATCTGTTACTAAGATCCAGTGTCTAGAGTTGTTCTAATCTGTTACTAAGATCCAGTGTCTAGAGTTGTTCTATCTGTCTGTTACTAAGATCCAGTGTCTAGAGTTGTTCTAATCTGTTACTAAGATCGAGTGTCTAGAGTTGTTCTAATCTGTTACTAAGATCCAGTGTCTAGAGTTGTTCTAGTCTGTTACTAAGATCCAGTGTCTAGAGTTGTTCTAGTCTGTTTAGTCTGTTACTAAGATCCAGTGTCTAGAGTTGTTCTAGTCTGTTACTAAGAAGATCCAGTGTCTAGAGTTGTTCTAGATCCAGTGTCTGTTACTAAGATCCAGTGTCTAGAGTTGTTCTAGTCTGTTACTAAGATCCAGTGTCTAGAGTTGTTCTAATCTGTTACTAAGATCCAGTGTCTAGAGTTGTTCTAGTCTGTTACTAAGATCGAGTGTCTAGAGTTGTTCTAGTCTCTTACTAAGATCCAGTGTCTAGAGTTGTTCTAGTCTGTTACTAAGATCCAGTGTCTAGAGTTGTTCTAGTCTGTTACTAAGATCCAGTGTCTAGAGTTGTTCTAGAGTTGTCTGTTACTAAGATCCAGTGTCTAGAGTTGTTCTAATCTGTTACTAAGATCCAGTGTCTAGAGTTGTTCTAATCTGTTACTAAGATCCAGTGTCTAGAGTTGTTCTAATCTGTTACTAAGATCCAGTGTCTAGAGTTGTTCTAATCTGTTACTAAGATCCAGTGTCTAGAGTTGTTCTAATCTGTTACTAAGATCGAGTGTTTAGAGTTGTTCTAATCTGTTACTAAGATCGAGTGTCTGAGTTGTTCTAGTCTGTTACTAAGATCCAGTGTCTAGAGTTGTTTGTTACTAAGATCCAGTGTCTAGAGTTGTTCTTCTAAGATCCAGTGTCTAGAGTTGTTCTAATCTGTTACTAAGATCCAGTGTCTAGAGTTGTTCTAGTCTGTTACTAAGATAGTCTAGAGTAGTTCTAGTTACTAAGATCCAGTGTCTAGAGTTGTTCTAATCTGTTACTAAGATCCAGTGTCTAGAGTTGAGTTGTTCTAGTCTGTTACTAAGATCCAGTGTCTAGAGTTGATCTGTTCTAAGATCCAGTGTCTAGAGTTGTTCTAGTCTGTTACTAAGATCCAGTGTCTAGAGTTGTTCTAATCTGTTACTAAGATCCAGTGTCTAGAGTTGTTCTAATCTGTTACTAAGATCCAGTGTCTAGAGTTGTTCTAATCTGTTACTAAGATCCAGTGTCTAGAGTTGTTCTAGTTGTTCTAATCTGTTACTAAGATCGAGTGTCTAGAGTTGTTCTAATCTGTTACTAAGATCCAGTGTCTAGAGTTGTTCTAGTCTGTTACTAAGATCCAGTGTCTAGAGTTGTTCTAGTCTGTTACTAAGATCCAGTGTCTAGAGTTGTTCTAGTCTGTTACTAAGATCCAGTGTCTAGAGTTGTTCTAATCTGTTACTAAGATCCAGTGTCTAGAGTTGTTCTAGTCTGTTACTAAGATCCAGTGTCTAGAGTTGTTCTAATCTGTTACTAAGATCCAGTGTCTAGAGTTGTTCTAGTCTGTTACTAAGATCCAGTGTCTAGAGTTGTTCTAGTCTGTTACTAAGATCCAGTGTCTAGAGTTGTTCTAGTCTTTACTAAGATCCAGTGTCTAGAGTTATTCTAGTCTGTTACTAAGATCCAGTGTCTTGAGTTGTTCTAATCTGTTACTAAGATTGAGTGTCTAGAGTTATTCTAGTCTGTTACTAAGATCCAGTGTCTTGAGTTGTTCTAATCTGTTACTAAGATCAAGTGTCTGGAGTTGTTCTAGTCTGTTACTAAGATCGAGTGTCTAGAGTTGTTCTAGTCTGTTACTAAGATCCAGTGTCTAGAGTTGTTCTAATCTGTTACTAAGATCCAGTGTCTAGAGTTGTTCTAGTCTGTTACTAAGATCCAGTGTCTAGAGTTGTTCTAATCTGTTACTAAGATCCAGTGTCTAGAGTTGTTCTAGTCTGTTACTAAGATCCAGTGTCTAGAGTTGTTCTAGTCTGTTACTAAGATCCAGTGTCTAGAGTTGTTCTAGTCTGTTACTAAGATCCAGTGTCTAGAGTTGTTCTAGTCTGTTACTAAGATCCAGTGTCTAGAGTTGTTCTAGTCTGTTACTAAGATCGAGTGTCTAGAGTTGTTCTAGTCTTTACTAAGATCCAGTGTCTAGAGTTGTTCTAGTCTGTTACTAAGATCGAGTGTCTAGAGTTGTTCTAATCTGTTACTAAGATCCAGTGTCTAGAGTTGTTCTAGTTTGTTACTAAGATCCAGTGTCTAGAGTTGTTCTAGTCTGTTACTAAGATCCAGTGTCTAGAGTTGTTCTAATCTGTTACTAAGATCCAGTGTCTAGAGTTGTTCTAGTCTGTTACTAAGATCCAGTGTCTAGAGTTGTTCTAGATCTGTTACTAAGATCGAGTGTCTAGAGTTGTTCTAGTCTGTTACTAAGATCCAGTGTCTAGAGTTGTTCTAGTCTGTTACTAAGATCCAGTGTCTAGAGTTGTTCTAGTCTGTTACTAAGATCCAGTGTCTAGAGTTGTTCTAGTCTGTTACTAAGATCCAGTGTCTAGAGTTGTTCTAGTCTGTTACTAAGATCCAGTGTCTAGAGTTGTTCTAATCTGTTACTAAGATCCAGTGTCTAGAGTTGTTCTAGTCTGTTACTAAGATCCAGTGTCTAGAGTTGTTCTAGTCTGTTACTAAGATCGAGTGTCTAGAGTTGTTCTAGTCTGTTACTAAGATCCAGTGTCTAGAGTTGTTCTAGTCTGTTACTAAGATCCAGTGTCTAGAGTTGTTCTAATCTGTTACTAAGATCCAGTGTCTAGAGTTGTTCTAGTCTGTTACTAAGATCCAGTGTCTAGAGTTGTTCTAATTTGTTACTAAGATCGAGTGTCTAGAGTTGTTCTAGTCTGTTACTAAGATCCAGTGTCTAGAGTTGTTCTAATCTGTTACTAAGATCCAGTGTCTAGAGTTGTTCTAATCTGTTACTAAGATCCAGTGTCTAGAGTTGTTCTAATCTGTTACTAAGATCCAGTGTCTAGAGTTGTTCTAATCTGTTACTAAGATCCAGTGTCTAGAGTTGTTCTAATCTGTTACTAAGATCGAGTGTCTAGAGTTGTTCTAATCTGTTACTAAGATCCAGTGTCTAGAGTTGTTCTAGTCTGTTAAGATCCAGTGTCTAGAGTTGTTCTAGTCTGTTACTAAGATCCAGTGTCTAGAGTTGTTCTAGTCTGTTACTAAGATCTGTTACCAAGATCCAAGTGTCTAGAGTTGTTCTAATCTGTTACTAAGATCCAGTGTCTAGAGTTGTTCTAGTATTTACTAAGATCCAGTGTCTAGAGTTGTTCTAGTCTGTTTACTAAGATCCAGTGTCTAGAGTTGTTCTAGTCTGTTACTAAGATCCAGTGTCTAGAGTTGTTCTAGTCTGTTACTAAGATCCAGTGTCTAGAGTTGTTCTAATCTGTTACTAAGATCCAGTGTCTAGAGTTGTTCTAGTCTGTTACTAAGATCCAGTGTCTAGAGTTGTTCTAATCTGTTACTAAGATCGAGTGTCTAGAGTTGTTCTAGTCTGTTACTAAGATCCAGTGTCTAGAGTTGTTCTAGTCTGTTACTAAGATCCAGTGTCTAGAGTTGTTCTAATCTGTTACTAAGATCCAGTGTCTAGAGTTGTTCTAGTCTGTTACTAAGATCCAGTGTCTAGAGTTGTTCTAGTTTTACCAAGATCCAGTGTCTAGAGTTGTTCTAGTCTGTTACTAAGATCCAGTGTCTAGAGTTGTTCTAATCTGTTACTAAGATCCAGTGTCTAGAGTTGTTCTAGTCTGTTACTAAGATCCAGTGTCTAGAGTTGTTCAGTGTCTAGAGTTCTGTTACTAAGATCGAGTGTCTAGAGTTGTTCTACTCTTTACTAAGATCCAGTGTCTAGAGTTGTTCTAGTCTGTTACTAAGATCCAGTGTCTAGAGTTGTTCTAATTTGTTACTAAGATCGATTGTCTAGAGTTGTTCTAGTGTGATACTAAGATCGAGTGTCTAGAGTTGTTCTAGTGTGTTAATTCTAAGATCGAGTGTCTAGAGTTGTTCTAATCTGTTACTAAGATCCAGTGTCTAGAGTTGTTCTAGTTTGTTACTAAGATCCAGTGTCTAGAGTTGTTCTAATCTGTTACTAAGATCCAGTGTCTAGAGTTGTTCTAGTTTGTTACTAAGATCCAGTGTCTAGAGTTGTTCTAGTTTGTTACTAAGATCCAGTGTCTAGAGTTGTTCTAGTCTGTTACTAAGATCCAGTGTCTAGAGTTGTTCTAGTCTGTTACTAAGATCGATCCAGTGTCTGTCTAGAGTTGTTCTAATCTGTTACTAAGATCCAGTGTCTAGAGTTGTTCTAGTCTGTTACTAAGATCCAGTGTTAAGAGTTGTTCTAGTTGTTACAAAGATCCAGTGTATTGAGTTGTTCTAGTCTGTTACTAAGATCCAGTGTCTAGAGTTGTTCTAATCTGTTACTAAGATCCAGTGTCTAGAGTTGTTCTGGTCTGTTACTAAGATCCAGTGTCTAGAGTTGTTCTAGTCTGTTACTAAGATCCAGTGTCTAGAGTTGTTCTAATTTGTTACTAAGATCGAGTGTCTAGAGTTGTTCTAGTGTGTTACTAAGATCGAGTGTCTAGAGTTGTTCTAGTCTGTTACTAAGATCCAGTGTCTAGAGTTGTTCTAATCTGTTACTAAGATCCAGTGTCTAGAGTTGTTCTAATCTGTTACTAAGATCGAGTGTCTAGAGTTGTTCTAATCTGTTACTAAGATCCAGTGTCTAGAGTTGTTCTAATCTGTTACTAAGATCCAGTGTCTAGAGTTGTTCTAATCTGTTACTAAGATCCAGTGTCTAGAGTTGTTCTAGTTTGTATCTGAGATCCAGTGTCTAGAGTTGTTCTAGTCTGTTACTAAGATCCAGTGTCTAGAGTTGTTCTAGTTGTTACTAAGATCGAGTGTCTAGAGTTGTTCTAATCTGTTACTAAGATCCAGTGTCTAGAGTTGTCTGTTCTAAGATCGAGTGTCTAGAGTTGTTCTTATCTGTTACTAAGATCCAGTGTCTAGAGTTGTTCTAGTCTGTTACTAAGATCCAGTGTCTAGAGTTGTTCTAGTTTTTACCAAGATCCAGTGTATTGAGTTGTTCTAATCTGTTACTAAGATCCAGTGTCTAGAGTTGTTCTAATCTGTTACTAAGATCCAGTGTCTAGAGTTGTTCTAGTCTGTACTAAGATCGAGTGTCTAGAGTTGTTCTAATCTGTTACTAAGATCCAGTGTCTAGAGTTGTTCTACTCTTTACTAAGATCCAGTGTCTAGAGTTATTCTAGTCTGTTACTAAGATCCAGTGTCTTAAGTTGTTCTAATCTGTTACTAAGATTGAGTGTCTAGAGTTGTTCTAGTCTGTTACAAAGATCCAGTGTCTAGAGTTGTTCTTATTTGTTAGTAAGATCGATTGTCTAGAGTTGTTCTAGTGTGATACTCAGATCGAGTGTCTAGAGTTGTTCTAGTGTGATTCTAAGATCGGGTGTTTAGAGTTGTTCTAATCTGTTACTAAGATCCAGTGTCTAGAGTTGTTCTAGTCTGTTGCTAAGATCCAGTGTCTAGAGTTGTTCTAATCTGTTACTAAGATCCAGTGTCTAGAGTTGTTCTAGTCTGTTACTAAGATCCAGTGTCTAGAGTTGTTCTAGTTTGTCACTAATATCGAATGTCTAGAGTTGTTCTAATGTATTACTAAGATCGAGTGTCTAGAGTTGTTCTAGTCTGTTACTAAGATCCAGTGTCTAGAGTTGTTCTAGTTGTTACAAAGATCCAGTGTCTAGAGTTTTTCTAGTCTGTTACTAAGATCCAGTGTCTGGAGTTGTTCTAGTCTTTTACTAAGATCGAGTGTCTAGAGTTGTTCTAATCTGTTACTAAGATCGAGTGTCTAGAGTTGTTCTAGTCTGTTACTAAGATCCAGTGTCTAGAGTTGTTCTATTCTGTTACTAAGATCGAGTGTCTAGAGTTGTTCTAATCTGTTACTAAGATCCAGTGTCTAGAGTTGTTCTAGTTGTTACAAAGATCCAGTGTCTAGAGTTGTTCTAGTTGTTACCAAGATCCAGTGTATTGAGTTGTTCTAGTCTGTCACTAAGATCGAGTGTCTAGAGTTGTTCAAAGCTGTTACTAAGATCGAGTGTCTAGAGTTGTTCTACTCTTTACTAAGATCCAGTGTCTAGAGTTATTCTAGTCTGTTACTAAGATCCAGTGTCTTAAGTTGTTCTAATCTGTTACTAAGATTGAGTGTCTAGAGTTGTTCTAGTCTGTTACAAAGATCCAGTGTCTAGAGTTGTTCTTATTTGTTAGTAAGATCGATTGTCTAGAGTTGTTCTTGTGTGATACTCAGATCGAGTGTCTAGAGTTGTTCTAGTGTGTTACTAAGATCGAGTGTTTAGAGTTGTTCTAATCTGTTACTAAGATCCAGTGTCTAGAGTTGTTCTAGTTTGTGTCTGAGATCCAGTGTCTAGAGTTGTTCTAGTCTGTTACTAAGATCCAGTGTCTAGAGTTGTTCTAATCTGTTACTAAGATACAGTGTCTAGAGTTGTTCTAGTCTGTCACTAAGATCGAGTGTCTAGAGTTGTTCAAAGCTGTTACTAAGATCGAGTGTCTAGAGTTGTTCTACTCTTTACTAAGATCCAGTGTCTAGAGTTATTCTAGTCTGTTACTAAGATCCAGTGTCTTGAGTTGTTCTAATCTGTTACTAAGATTGAGTGTCTAGAGTTGTTCTAGTCTGTTACAAAGATCCAGTGTCTAGAGTTGTTCTAATTTGTTAGTAAGATCGATTGTCTAGAGTTGTTCTAGTGTGATTCTAAGATCGGGTGTTTAGAGTTGTTCTAATCTGTTACTAAGATCCAGTGTCTAGAGTTGTTCTAGTTTGTTACTAAGATCCAGTGTCTAGAGTTGTTCTAATCTGTTACTAAGATCGAGTGTCTAGAGTTGTTCTAATCTGTTACTAAGATCCAGTGTGTAGAGTTGTTCTAATCTGTTACTAAGATCGAGTGTCTAGAGTTGTTCTAATCTGTTACTAAGATCCAGTGTCTAGAGTTGTTCTAGTTTGTATCTAAGATCCAGTGTCTAGAGTTGTTCTAGTCTTTACTAAGATCCAGTGTCTAGAGTTGTTCTAGTTGTTACAAAGATCCAGTGTCTAGAGTTGTTCTAGTTTTTACAAAGATCCAGTGTATTGAGTTGTTCTAGTCTGTTACTAAGATCCATTGACTAGAGTTGTTCTAATCTGTTACTAAGATACAGTGTCTAGAGTTGTTCTAGTTTGTCAATAAGATCGAGTGTCTAGTGTTGTTCAAAGCTGTTACTAAGATCGAGTGTCTAGAGTTGTTCTACTCTTTACTAAGATCCAGTGTCTAGAGTTATTCTAGTCTGTTACTAAGATACAATACTTAAGTTGTTCTAATCTGTTATTAAGATTTAGTGTCTAGAGTTGTTCTAGTTTGTCACTAATATCGAATGTCTAGAGTTGTTCTAATGTATTACTAAGATCGAGTGTCTAGAGTTGTTCTAGTCTGTTACTAAGATCCAGTGTCTAGAGTTGTTCTAGTCTGTTACTAAGATCGAGTGTCTAGAGTTGTTCTAGTCTGTTACTAAGATCCAGTGTCTTGAATTGTTCTAATCTGTTACTAAGATCGAGTGTCTAGAGTTGTTCTAGTTGTTACTAAGATCCAGTGTCTTGAGTTGTTCTAATCTGTTACTAAGATTGAGTGTCTAGAGTTGTTCTAGTCTGTTACTAAGATCCAGTGTCTAGAGTTGTTCTAGTGTGATACTAAGATCGAGTGTTTAGAGTTGTTCTAATCTGTTACTAAGATCGAGTGTCTAGAGTTGTTCTAATCTGGTACTAAGATCGAGTGTCTAGAGTTCTAGTTTTTACTAAGATCGAGTGTCTAGATGTGTTCTAATGTGTTACTGAGATCGAGTGTCTACAGTTGTTCTAGTTTTTACTAAGCTTGAGTGTCTAGAGTTGTTCTTGTCTGTTACTAAGATCAGTGTCTTGAATTGTTCTAATCTGTTACCAAGATCCAGTGTCTAGAGTTGTTCTAGTTTGTTCCTAAGATTGAGTGTGTAGTGTTGTTCTAATCTGTTACTGTGTCTTTGTGTTATGTAACTAGTTGTGAAAAGGTAAAAAAATAATCATGAAGTATTTCGCATAGACATTTCTATTGGACCCACAAGTTGACATCCATTTGATGAACCCGCAATTCGATATCCATCTTACGGAACTTACAAGTTCACATCCATTTAGTGGACCCAGAAGTTCACATCCATTTACCGGATCCACAAGTTCACATCCACATACCGGATCCACAAGTTCACATCCATTACTGGACCGACAAGTTGACATCCATTTACTGGACCCACAAGTTGACATCTAGAGCACGTAAATAATAATAATTATAATAATACGTGTCGTCATGTGTTAGTGTGTTGTGATATTTATTGAATATGTGTGTGTAAATACATTGTATGTAGATAACTGCTGTATTACGTCCCTGTATAACCTGAAGCTCCATTGTTCCATGGAAGGAGAAAGCTCCCCAGATCATGATGGAACCTCTTCCACTGTGTCGTGTAGAAGATATGTCTGGTGGGATATCCTTATTGTGCCAATATCTTTGGAAGCCATCTGGACCATCCAGGTTAATTTTTTTTTCTCATCAGAGAACAAAACCTTCGTCCTATTTCTACGTTCCATGTTTGGTGCTTCTAAGCAAAGTTTAACTGAGCTGTTTCGTGGTGTGGAAGGAGGCATAGCCTTTGAAGACGTTTACGTTTTCAAAAGCGTTTCTCTTGTAGATGCCGTCTTATTGTTCTTGAGCTGCATTCTGCGTCCGTTAGGTCCTTAATCTGGCTCGACGATCGGAAGGTGTCTTGCCGTACAACCCCTCGAATCTTCCTGCTCAACTCCGGCGAAATTTTCTCGGGCTAATACTTGAAATTCTCGTTCCGTATCCCTCAGGGTCTTTTAAGAAATTTGCAACAGCAGTTTTACTTCACCCAATCTCACCAGCGATAGCACGTTGAGAGACACCTTGCTTTTGCAGCTCGACAATTCTGCCACGTTTAAACTCTGTGAACTTTTTAGCCTTTGCCATGTTTTACCCAATGTAACACATGAGATGTCAGTGAGAGATATTGACAATACTAGTGCTTGAACACAAATAACTAAATTTCATTACGTGTTTACCAATTAACGCTTCGTTTCAGTATGGTCTTAAACTTTTGACCAGCTAGTATTTAGGTTAATTTCATAGTGTTCACATTTTCCTTTTTAAATGCTAAACAAGTTTATTTTTATTTTCCGTTTTCTTATTTTCATCTTTCAAAGCTCTACTTAAATAAGTGGTTGGGTCTAACAATGCAAAATGCATATTTTTTCTTTATGTTCATTGGTCTTAAGATTTTGGCCAGCAAGGTGTGTGTGTATATACATATATATATTCTAAAAAGTCTACTTACTGTATGTCTGTAGCATATACCTTTTTATCGCTATGTATTATTTACGTATTACTACGATATGTATTCCAAGTACTGCGTGGTTCGTATCTTCACTGTAATGTACTAACAGGCGTTGTGATTAATCTATCATAAGATTTGCAAGTTCATATATTTCGTTAATTAACAGATTCAATAACTGTTATCAGAAACACCAGGATAGAAGACATTTGATGAGTAGATTGGCTTTTAATGACACGTGATTTCCTGAATTCGGTTTAAGAGAGAGTAAATCGAATGATTTAGCACCGACTTGGCAAATTAATCAGTTGCGTAAGTATCGCATAATAAACCTTCCGACTGTATATATGTATCAGTTGAAACTGTAGGTATTAGTTACGTACAAAGTACGTTCGTCTTTTTAACCGTATTGTATATTTCGGTGTTACTTATCATTGTCAGTACACCCTGCCTTTCTCTGTTCTCATAGTCGCTAATGAGCTACTTCACGTAAAATCGTAAAACACGACAAATACATTGAGTAGTGTGTTGTATGTTTGAGAAAACTGAGTGACTCGTGAAACTATTTCTTAGACTTTTAGGTTTTCTACCTGGTCTTTAGAGTCCAGAATCTCTCAAATTATGCCTTTCGTGATAACACATCGATCTTTCATCTAATAGTCTTAGTAGCTCTGTTCGTAATCTCTGTCATGATTCTATATAAAGGTCAGCCAACCAGAAAGGTAAGAAACTTCGAGATGTGTCCAGAAGGACTGTGGACACATTTTAAAGATAATTTGATTTCACATATCAAGGTCTGATTTACATTTAATACACTGCTCACATTTCTGTAGGGTTGTGTTTGAAATTCTGAACATCAGATTATAATATCTTGTCATGTAATAACACCATTATGTTGTAGTATCCCCTCTTCAATGACAAATATTTAGTTTAAATATCGTTAAGTTTGAAGGCTGTAAACCTTCTTTCGATTTCTTTGTGGGCACAGCACAGATAACCAATTGTGTAGCTTTGTTCTTAATGAGAAAGAAACTGCATATATATAAATATGATAATACTGTCTGTGGTATGTCCATGTAACTATATGCCTATATAAATACAGTCTCCCATCATGTTTTTGTTATACACTCCTTGTTAGCGACGTTCAAAGTCCAGTATATCTTGGTGGAAGCGCTCCTCTCAGTATGCTCCCATGTTCCCCTTGAATTTATTAAGATGAGCGTCAAGGATATGGACTTTCAGGGACATCCTGCAGCCTTTTTTGCTGTAGTTCTTCATCAGAGCCTCAACCAGTTCCACATAATTTTCAGCCTTGTGAATGCCCAAGAAGCCCCAAACCACTACAACAAAGCTGCCCGAAGCTTTTCTTTCCTTTCTACTGAGCTTCGTGGGGAATTCTATGCACTCCAGAATCTTCTTTATTTGTGGTGCAACGAAGACACCAGCTTTGACCTCTGCCTCAGACAGCATTGGGAAGAAGTCTCGAAGGCTGCAGACTCCTTATCAAAACTTGTGACAAATTGCTTCATAAGACCCAATTTTATGTGTAATGGTTGTAACAACACTTTCTGGAGGTCCACTTGTGACTCACACTTGACATTGTGCCTCCCCACTGAAAACTTGGTCTGTTGCAACCAGTGCTTCCTGTTGTAGTGCGCTGCAGTGTTCCTGCTGTTCTAAAGGTAAAGATAACAAGGAAACTTGGTAAAGCCTCCTTGGAGACCAATCAGGAATGCCACCATTTTGAAGTCTCCGATAACCTCCCAGCCATACTCATCATACTTCAAGGCTTCTAGCAAGGTCTTGATGCTGTTGTATTCTCCTTTGAGGTGCACCAAAAGATATCTAAATTTTAAAAGGTATAAAGTTTGTATAATATAAAATCTTACTATTCAAGCAAGCAAAAATTGTCCGTCTTACCTTCTGGATTTTTTTTTCAGTGTTCGAAGGTGACCAGGGTTTGTCATAATCCCAGACAGGCATGCTGAAATATGCCTTGTAGGCTTTACACATTTTAGCAGATGCTGTCACAAAGTATTTTTTCGCTCTTGTCTTGATAAGTTGTCCACATACATAGCAGAATGTGTCTGGAGGATTCTTGTAGCTTCTTGATGCCATCTCTGATAAAATCAGATAGGTCATGTGTTCACTTCGGCAGCTAAACTGAAGTGTTGAGTGGTGAGCCCCTGTGTATATATATATATTACTATGGAAAGTTCTAGAAAATTATAGAATGTTCGTACAGTTATGACAGTATTACTTTAATAAGGTTTTAACACAGCACTTCACATTAATTGTTTGTAATCTTACAGTTATGACAATATTACTTTAATAAGGTTTTAACACAGTACTTCACATTAATTGTTTATAATCTTACAGTTATAACAATATTACTTTAATATGGTTTTATCACAGCACTTCACATTAATTGTTTGTAATCTTACAGTTATGACAATATTACTTTAATAAGGTTTTAACACAGTGCTTAACATTAATTGTTTGTAATCCTACAGTTATGACAATATTACTTTGATGAGGTTTTAACTAAGTGTTTCACATTAATTGGTTATAATAATACAGTTATGATTGGTTTGGTTTTTTGTGAATTTCGCACAAAGTTACACGAGGGCTATCTGCGCTAGCTATCTCTAATTCAACAGTATAAGACTAGAGAGAAGGCATCTAGTCATTACCACCCACTGCAAACTACCAGTTCGTAAGTAGAAAGATGAAGTTTAATTACTCGTGGCATCAGTGTATTAGTTCCGCGTGTGACGTATTTGTGACATCATATATACTCCCTGAGAATGGAAAAAAGTGTTCCGTGACGGGAAACGGAGGCGAAACGAAAAACAAAATCGTGACCCCTATTGCAGATCTACATGAACACAAAATGAAAAGTTCGCGAACATGGGGGTTGCACATCGCATAATAAAAAAGGTTTTCCAGTATCATACAACCAAGAGTGCTATTGTAGTATGATGTTTGATGTATTTTATTATTTTTATTAACCTATAGGGAATAAACAATGGATTATTTTCTGCGTTGTGTATTTCTCTTGAGAGATACTCGTGGATTGAAGGTTTTATCGTTGTTTAATTAAAACACGCTCTAACTTTTTCGATTGATTTTTGATTTTCGAATTTTATAAACTTCGTGATTAACGTAAACATTTCTTTCTGTTTCGTGTATCGGATTTGTTAAATCCGTAATTAAAATCTTTTATTGGAAAATGCTCTTAATTCTGTAGAGAACTTGAAGATGAAAGACACGTTTCTTTAGCTTGAAATTGTAGATTTTATTTTGCAGTAGTTGAATAAATACGTACACATTAATTTATTCACGAACAGAAGAAAACACATTAGCTTACCATCTTCGTTACTATGACAACTGAGATGAATGTAAGAATTTTAAGAAAACATATATAATATTTCGATACATATAGCCATAAAAACAGTTATACAAAAACTAACTGGTTTACGTTATTGATTTTTTATGTTTTTCCATGGGTTCGGCTCATAGGAGGCATAAATATTTTATTTTCCAAAGAAATACAAAACATACATAATCTCTGCTTTCGTAGACTTTTCTTTTTCCTGGGGGAATGAACTGAAACTTCAGTAATTTCACTTACCATGCAAACTATATTTTTAAAATCATAAGCCTGTTTATAAGCTATATTTTTATAATCATAAGCCTATTTATAAGCTATATTTTTAAAATCATAAGCCTGTTTATAAGCTATATCTTTATAATCATAAGCCTGTTTATAAGCTATGTTTGTAAAATCATAAGCCTGTTTATAAATGAGGATAAAGAATAACACCCAAGAAATCTGTCTTATTGTGTTGAATTAGAAACACTACACAAGAAATCTGTCTGATTGTGTTGAATTAGAAACACTACATAAGAAATCTGTCTTATTGTGTTGAATTAGAAACACAATACAAGAAATCTGTCTGATTGTGTTGAATTAGAAACACTACACAAGAAATCTGTCTGATTATGTTGAATTAGAAACACTACACAAGAAATCTGTCTGATTGAGTTGAATTAGAAACACTACACAAGAAATCTGTCTGATTGAGTTGAATTAGAAACAGTACACAAGAAATCTGTCTGATTGTGTTGAATTAGAAACACAATACAAGAAATCTGTCTGATTGTGTTGAATTAGAAACACTACACAAGAAATCTGTCTGATTATGTTGAATTAGAAACACTACACAAGAAATCTGTCTGATTGAGTTGAATTAGAAACACTACACAAGAAATCTGTCTGATTGAGTTGAATTAGAAACAGTACACAAGAAATCTGTCTGATTGAGTTGAATTAGAAACATTACACAAGAAATCTGTGTGATTGTGTTAAATTAGAAACACTACACAAGAAATCTGTCTCATTGTGTTGATTATAAACACTACACAAGAAATCTGTCTGATTATGTTGAATTAGAAACACTACACAAGAAATCTGTCTGATTGAGTTGAATTAGAAACACTACACAAGAAATCTGTCTGATTGAGTTGAATTAGAAACAGTACACAAGAAATCTGTCTGATTGAGTTGAATTAGAAACATTACACAAGAAATCTGTGTGATTGTGTTAAATTAGAAACACTACACAAGAAATCTGTCTCATTGTGTTGATTATAAACACTACACAAGAAATCTGTCCCATTGTGTTGAATTAGAAACACTACACAAGAAATCTGTCTTATTGTGTTGAATTAGAAACACTACACAAGAAATCTGTCTGATTGTGTTGAATTAGAAACACTACATAAGAAATCTGTCTTATTGTGTTGAATTAGAAACACAATACAAGAAATCTGTCTGATTGTGTTGAATTAGAAACACTACACAAGAAATCTGTCTGATTATGTTGAATTAGAAACACTACACAAGAAATCTGTCTGATTGAGTTGAATTAGAAACACTACACAAGAAATCTGTCTGATTGAGTTGAATTAGAAACAGTACACAAGAAATCTGTCTGATTGTGTTGAATTAGAAACACAATACAAGAAATCTGTCTGATTGTGTTGAATTAGAAACACTACACAAGAAATCTGTCTGATTATGTTGAATTAGAAACACTACACAAGAAATCTGTCTGATTGAGTTGAATTAGAAACACTACACAAGAAATCTGTCTGATTGAGTTGAATTAGAAACAGTACACAAGAAATCTGTCTGATTGAGTTGAATTAGAAACATTACACAAGAAATCTGTGTGATTGTGTTAAATTAGAAACACTACACAAGAAATCTGTCTCATTGTGTTGATTATAAACACTACACAAGAAATCTGTCCCATTGTGTTGAATTAGAAACACTACACAAGAAATCTGTCTCATTGTGTTGAATTAGAAACACTACACATTACCTGATCGATTTGTTTATAGAGAAGGTCGTGGGCCTAGGAAACAAAAGTCACACTGAGTAGCACTCAAACTAGGAAACGAAAGTCAAACACTCAATAGCACTCAAACTAGGAAACAAAAGTCAAACACTCAATAGCACTCAAACTAGGAAAAAAAAGTCAAACTTTCAATAGCACTCAAACTAGGAAACAAAAGTCAAACACTCAATAGCACTCAAACTAGGAAACAAAAGTCAAACTTTGAATAGCACTCAAACTAGGAAACAAAAGTCACACTCTGAGTAGCACTTAAACTAGGAAACAAAGGTCAAACTCTTTTACTTTTTCGAACTCCTAGAAGTATTGAAAATGTAAATAAAAACTTAATTTAAAATAATTACACAAACAATTTAATATATATATATATATTGATACTATAGACTCACGGATTAAATTAATATATATATATTGGTACTATAGATTTACGAATTAAATTAATATATATATATATATTGATACTAGAGACTCACGAATTAAATTAATATATATATATTGATACTATAGATTCACGAATTAGAATCTCTCCTTGCTATACACCAGTTATTCAAGTAAGACAATAATCGTGTACTACACGAGCTGGTTGTAGCAAAGTGTTTCATTTGACTGAAATCGATGGTTGAAAGTTTCGTTTCTCCAAAGAACTTCGTTTCTTTGTTGTTCATGAAACCATCGTATCACCAGCTCTTTAAAATGTAAGACTTCGCTAATTGATTCAAAGTATTTTATAGTTTCGTAATTTTCCACCCGAATCCCGAGGCTGTTTGTTGCTGGGAGGGTAAAGTGTTCTTCTGTTATCAGCTGATAAGGAAAATTTGGAAAACAATGTTTCCAATGAGAGAATTTATTTCGTAATATATTTTCTAACTGGTAGTGAAACCGACACATAACCTTTCCACAAACTGTGTTTTTAACTCTTTTACTGATAGTTGGTTTTTATATTACATTTTCAGGTGTTTTTGTTGTCATTTTTCATTCTATTTAAAGATCTTATAGCAAACCACAGGCGACTCTTAAAACTTCGAACTGAAATAGCAGAGGGAAACTAGCTGATAACCAACACTAACCGACATTACTTAGGTTACTCTTGTGTTGAGTTTGACAGGGAGTCTTCTTGCACTTCCATAGCCCCGAACTGCGAAGCGCATTTTTTGCAGCAATCAACCTTGAATCGTTAGATTCATGCTCCAGCTTCGCTAACCACCAGTTGTGCTCGGCCCGATAAGTTTTTCCATTCCCAATCTGGAAAGAAGCGAATTCGTGACAGTTAGTAGTCGTTACGGCCTCGTTCTCAGACTAAGAACATTTTTCATTACATTGCATACTGTTTGCCTGAGACTTTGTTGACTGAAATTTGCATTTGTTGGTTCTCATTCGTTACCTCGGTTGTGATGTGACTTGTTGCAGGTCTGATTCTCATTGTTATCGGTACCCCAAGTCGATCCATATTCCTCTGTTTTACAATGTTGTAAAGTACAAGTGAAATCCCATTTTAAAAAATTCTTAATCTCTGATGTCAACAATATTTATATTGTGAGTGTATGATTATTTTGCATCACAGTACTTTCGCAACACCAAGTAACGTAAAAAAAGTAATTCTTTTACTCTCTGTTCCACAATGACATTATATCGACTGTGTCACCACGTCTTACTTATTTGCTTATTCAAAACCATTGTTATTCTACAAACATGAAGTTACTTCACTCGCCCCTCTTCTGTGGTTTCTCTTCATTTGTAGGCCCCGCATGACCAGGTTGTTAAGGCGTTCGACTCGTAATCCGAGGGTCGAGGGTTCGAATCACCGTTACACCAAATATGTCGCCCTTTCGGTCGTGGGGGCTTTATAATGTTACGGTCAATCCCACTATTCGTTAGTGAAAGAGTAGCCCAAGAGTTAGTGGTGGGTGGTGATGACTAGCTGCCTTCCGTTTAGTCTTACACTGTTCAATTAGGGACGGCTAGCGCAGATAGCCCTCGACTAGCTATGCGCAAAATTCAAAAACAAAGAAAAGAAACAAATCTTCATTTGTAACCATTTGGATCAAAAAGATGAATCGATATGTAAAACTAATTATTATTAAAAAGCACGTAATTAGTCTAACAACTTTTGTTCTGTTTGCTTTCTGTGACCCTGGTTAATACAACTGGCCAGATGGTTATGTATTTCAATACTAAGTAAAACACACGGACTTCAGGCTCAGAGCATTACATTTATTCTTGTAACATTGTAAACAAAAAATATACGGTGGATGTGGCTTTGCTATAAGAAAACGCACACACGCACACACACACAAATGAGGAATATATCGGTAAGTAGTTCACTTCGCCGGCCGAAAGATGGAGCCACATATCTAACATATCATTGGCTTTATTTTGTTTATTTGAAGTTAAGCACGAAAAAATACAATTGGCTATCTGTGCTCTGCCCACCATGAATACTGAAACTAGGATTCTGTTGTAATTCCGCACTGTGCCACTGGGGGGTTGGGTTGCATTGGCTCTAACTTTATTAACAGTTTTTGTTTTAATTCTACATAAAATCAACTTAGATTTTAAGCATCGGCTAATTTATTCGCATATGTTAATTAACCTATATATTATAGTAAGTCACGCATACTTTCGAGCCCGGCACTCGACTCGTAATCCGAGGGTCGCCGTGGGGGCGTTATAATGAGACGGTCAATCCCACTATTCGTTGGTAAAAGAGTAACCCAAGATTGGCGGTGGGTGGTGATGACTAGCTGCCTTCCCTCTAGTCTTCCACTTCTAAATTAGGAACAGCTAGCGCAGATAGCCCTCGAGTAACTTTATGCAAAGTTCAAAAAAAGCATGCGGTCGAGCCATCTACATTAAAGAAAATAAACTATTGTTTTTAAATTTATTTTTACAGTAACTTAAACATTCAGTACTGTTAGATATTTTGGTTTACTTTAAAAGGCGCGCTTATGTAATACAAACTTGAACATGTGTAGTGTACGTAATTGTTTTATAGTGTTTGGTGTGAAGCATCTTTAAGGTAAAGAAACAACGTTGGAGTAACTTCAATACGTGTTTATGAAAACCAAAAACCTCCAAGTGTATCGCTTACGTTACTTACAGTGTTAACTTTATTGGTTACACGTATTCTAACCTAATATGTATTGTTGTCTATTTATTGTTACATCGGTCCTATAGCGGTGATCATAAATACATAAACAGTTGACGTATAGAATAGTTATCTAAGACAATAGTATTTCGTACGATGACGCTCCTACAGGTTAGAACTCTTAAAAGTAAAACCATTATCCATTATTTTCTCGAAGAAATAATCTTTCACTTGAATTAGAAGTTTTTATTACTGTTGAGGTCGCACATGCAACATGAATGATAATGTTCAAAGTATAAACTATTTAATTTTAACATGAATGATAGTATTCTAAGTGAAAAACATATTTTACTATTAAGATGAAAAACACCTAAATTGATAACAATCAGGAGGACATTTAGGCTTAACAAATGCAACATGAATGATAGTTTTCTGAGTGAAAGTTATTGTTACGGCTAAGCTGTAAAACATTTCATATAAAAAAGTTCTTTAAGCAGTAACGCTTTATAAAATGAAATCTTAATTTCTCGATAACTACATAAAGAAATAACAACAACCGCTGTCATCAGAACGAAAATATCAAATAAAAACATGTCGTACAACAACGTAACTACATACTTACTAATAAAGAAAGATATGTCGTACAACAACGTAACTACATACTTACTAATAAAGAAAGATACGTCGTACAACAACGTAACGACATACTTACTAATAGATGACAACATAAATTTTTATTAAGTTTTGGTTTGGTTTGAATTTCGCGCAATAATGCACGAGGACTATCCGTCATTGGGCAGTTACAGACGAGAGGAAAGGCAGCTGGTTATCAACACCCACCGCCTATTTTTGAGCTACTCTTTTACCAACGGACAGTGGGATGACCAACACATAATAATTCCCTCACGGCTGAAAAGACAAGTTTGTTTGATGGAAATGGGAATTGAACTCGATATTTTAGGTTGCGAGTCAAGTGCCCTAACCACCTGTGTTCGTAACTTCAAAACAGTTATAAGAAACGGTGGACAACTTCGAACCCTGTGTATTTAACATAAAATCCGATATGTAAGATTACCAAAGTTTTTTAAAGGGGGTAGTGTTTATGCTTGATTGGTCTTTGATAAAACAGACATTTTGTAAGCGAAGTTAGAATTTACCAATACCTAGAAAAGATAAGAACCTCGCAAGCAGACACTTTTAAAACTAAGAATAGTTGTATTGTAAGTTTGAGAAAAAAATGAAATATTAAGTGTGTTTTTTCGCCTTTGCTACCGTAGAAGTGAAGTCTACAGGTCCAAAAGCACGTTCTACCAGAAAGTAAAGGAAATAATTGAAAAGGAAGGTCAAAATAGAAAGTTTTGTACGGTTTCTAAACACCATCTTTACGTCTGCAGTAAAACTGTTTGCACAAAGTCGACAAGCAAGGTTCGGCAATTATATCAGAACGCATCTGAAAAGGAAGGATCACACTTAACAAGTTGAAAAGTTCTGGGTTGTACTGAGCAAGGCGAATGTTAGAACTAAAACACTACATTGGACTATTCCTTTTCACCTAAGGTTGACCTACACACGATATTGTTTCAGATAAAAGAACAACCATATGTTTTATTTTGGTGTCAGCTGATACTTAATACGAATAGAATTATTTTAAAATAAAATGAGAGATTGAACCAAGTTCAGCGAAAGTTTTCAGCAGTCAAACAAAAAAAAGACAAACTTAACTTCAATGAAACTGTTCTGTTACCGCTAATCTACCAACAACGAAACTGTTTACCTCTGGAAACCAGACAACAGTTATGTATGTGATGATAGTTCTAATAGCGTGACGATTACAGGAAAAGAAAGTTGTCTTTTGATTTGTTGTTTTATCAGGAGAATCAAGTAGCTCACCAATCATGAAACCACATTGCATCAGTAGTTTTTACTACCAGAATACAATCACGTGATATTATATAAAGAATAACAAAGTTGTATTCTATCTTTCATGTATTCTTAGAAATATATTGGTTTTCTTTCTGGTTATCTGTTGTTAATATTTTATTCTTCTGAAGGTTTTCTTCGCACTGGTTATCCTTCTAATTCCAATAGTGTGGAACTTAGAAATATGTTGATCCTAGTTATCAATGCACGTGAGAAATATTTAAACCATGAAACATTTTGAAAACACTAGCATTTCCTTCGAAACAAAGGAAACTAAAGGCAAATATGGTGGGGTATTTGTATCAGAAAAAATTAAATTATTTATCAAATTGTTTTCTTTACATCAATAAGAGAATGGAAGCTAATTATATTTTTACGTCAATACTCAATTGGTTATCTGGTGCTATTGGTGATTTTAGTATCGATTTAATATCTGTCTTCACAACTGAAAATGAAACATGCCTTCAAAAATATTGTTGTCTTCTTCTGAAAACATAGGATATTCACAACGTACTTTCACTCGTGATAACATACGAACAATAATCACAGTGAGATACCGTATCACTGTTTTCTAATCCTAACTCTTATGGTCCGTGACACCCTTGGTGTGAGTAAAAGTGTTTCACACCCACAAATGTATACATATGGGATGTTAACTGAAAAAAAAAAGAAGTAACATAGTAAAGCCTCTCAGAGGCACAGCGATATATGTCTGTGGGCTTACAACCCTAGAAATCGAGTTTTGATACCCGTGATAGGCAGAACACAAATAGCCTATGGTATTGCTTTTTGCTTAATTACAAAAACAAAGCAAACCATAGTAAAAACAACAACGCGGACATACTGTATCACTATATTAATTCGACGTAATTTTTATTGGCCTATTGTTTATATATCAGGTCATCCCTTAAGTTATGTCCAATTTGAGGTTCATGAAAAGAGAAAGGATTTCAAATACGTTTAATGTTATTTAATCAATAATGTATGTTCCATGATTATTAATTACTTCCTGCCAATGATTCACAAGCTTGTGAATGCTACTTCTGTAAAATTCTTAGGGTTTGGAGGAAAAGAATGTAGAGAGGGTAGTTTTGACATCTTCATGTGTTCTAAGCTCTTTTTCCATCAAGACAGTTCTGAAAACTTCAGAATAGATGATAATCAGATGAGACAAGATCTGGAGAATAAGGAGGATATGGAAGTTTTTCACAGTCTAGCTCTTCAATCTCTGCAGATGTGATCCTTGCTGTATGGGGCCGTGCATTATTCTGGTGTAACACAACACCTTTGCGACTGATCAAACCAGACCTCTTTTCTTTTAATGCAACGTTCAACATTCTGTTGACAACAGAAGTCTGATAATCGTTACATTGAGTGGAAGCAACTCAAAGTGGATCTCACCACCAATATCCCACCAAATGCTTAAAAGACTTGGGTGGATGGCCATTTTGGGCTGTGCTTTAGCCCACTGAGTCATGGTCTGTGGCGTTTAACATATTTTTAATATTTACATTTTTCATCTCCAGTCACTAACCTGTCCAAAGAAAGGTGAGTTACGCTCACGAGAGTGTAATGAAGTGCAAATGTCCACTCTTGCTCTAAGGTTGGCTTCTGTCAAATCATGGCGGACCCATTTTCCAAGTTTTGACACTTTTCCAAGCTGTTGCAGATAACTATGAACTGTTGAATGGGTTGAATTAAGCTTCTGTGCTAATTTTTCAACTGTTACAACACAATCTTCATTAAGTACAACCAGCAACAAGTCATCATTAAACTCAACAGAACGACCTGAATGTGGCACATCACTTAAGTTGTAGTCATCTGGTCTGAACTTCTGAAACCACTTCGACATTTTCTTTCACTGAGAGATTCCACACCATAAACACTTTGAATGTTTCGTGTAGTTTCTACTGCACTATTGCCTTTTTTAAACTCATAAAACATTATATGTCTAATGTGCTCTTCAGACACGTCCATCTTCAAAAGGATTTATTTGATTTATGATCTGAAAAAATGGAGTTGGGTTAGTTTCTTTCATTTGTCTGAACATTCTTATACACGTCCTATTACATATTTTAGTCATTAAAGCCTTCTACAAAGACAGAAATAGTGATGAACTTTCTGTATTGTATTTTCGGACATTACTTATGTTTTCTTATGGGATGACCTGATAAAAATTAAAATTAATTCAGCATCAAACACGTTTCACGGCGATAGAAGGCGCCGCGGCTCTCACGTCAGGAAACACTGCTCCACTGTATTTGATATTCCTTCATTAGTTGATCAGTATAATTTTGTACAGTAAAAAGTGGATGTATTTTTGTTTTGTTTTTTCTGCTAAGAGGCTCATTTGAGTTTGATTTATTACGGACCAACTTATGTAAGATTAAAAACACGTGACTTATGCTCACTTTTATTCCACGTGCGTGAACGAGTACATGATAACTGGCCATCTATAAATATAAATTTAAGTATAAAATTTTGTTTAAGGTTTTGTTTTGAAATTTGCGCAAAGCTACTCGAAGGCTATCTGCGCTACCCGTCACTAATTTAGCATTGTAAAACCAGAGCAAAGGCAGCTAGTCATCACCACCCACTCTTGGGGTACTCTTTTACCAACGAATAGTGGGATTGACTGTTACATTACAACGCCCCCACGACGAGCATGTTTGGTGCGACCGGGATTCGAATCCGCGATCCTCAGATTACGAGTCGAACGCCTTTACGCGCTTGGCCATGCCGGGCCCTTTATTTAAGGAAACTTCTCACTAGCTACAAGTTTTATTAGAGTTTAACTATTATAAGTCGTGGGGTAATATTTCCTAAAGCATGTCTTAAGTTACAGAGAATAACAACATTTAGGGCACTCTTCATCGTTTGTGATAAAACATATGACACACAACAACTTTTGCTCTGTTCATTGTTACAAACCATGTGACGCACAACAACTGTTCATTTAATCACATGTCATCAACCATGTGACATACAACTTGTGTTCATTTCATCATGTCATCAACTATGTGACACACAACAACTTATGCTCTGTTCGTCACGTGTCATCAACCATGTGACAAACAACTTCTGCTCTGTTCGTCACGTGTCATCAACCATGTGACAAACAACTTCTGCTCTGTTCATCACATGTCATCAAACATGTGACACACAACAACTTCTGTTCTATTCATCACGTCATCAACCATATGACAGACAACAACTTTTGCTCTGTTCGCCACGTGTCATCAAGCATGTGACACAAAATTCTATTCTTTTCATCACCTGCCATCATCCATGTGACACACAACAATTTTTCCTCTGTTCGTCACGTGTGATGAAACATATGGCACACAACAACTTATGCCCTGTTCATTGTCACAAACCGTGTGACACACAACAACTGTTCATTTAATCACATGTCATGAACCATGTGACATAAAACTTGTATTCATTTCATCACGTCATCAACTATGTGACACACAACTTCTGTTCATTTCATCACATGTCACCAACCGTGTGACACACAACAACTTTTGCTCTGTTCGTCACGTGTCATCAACCATGTGACAAACAACAACTTCTATTCAGTTCATCACATGCCGTCAACTAAGTGACAGACAACTTTTGCTCTGTTCGTCACGTGTCGTCAACCATGTGACAAACAACTTCTGCTTTGTTCATCACATGTCATCAAACAGATGACATACAACAATTTCTGTTCTTTTCATCACGTCATCAACCATATAACAGACAACTTTTGCTCTGTTCGTCACGTGTCATCAAGCATGTGACACAAAATTCTGTTCTTTTCATCACATGCCATCAACCATGTGACACACAACAACTTTTCCTCTGTTCGTCACGTGTGATCAAACATATGGCACACAACAACTTATGCCATGTTCATCACATGTTATCAACCTTATGACAAATGCTGCATCCAGTAGGTGTTTTTAGCTGAGTGCATTTTATCTTGTCCGAAGTTCTAATCTAAGAAACAGCTTTATTGACCTGGCTATATTAACCTATTTCTCACGTCAGTTTAACAGTACCAAACCCTATTTAAATATATCTTGTACTTTCATCTCTTAACAACCGTGTGTGGAATGCGTATTTACATTATAAACGTTGATTGGCATCGTTTGACAATAAAATGGACTGTGTGAGTATTTCGTGAAACTGGCTCAAACCGCTGTAAATGTAAGAATACCTTGTAAACTGCAGTATGTTTTAAACCAATAAACTTGGTACAGCGGCGAGAACTGGAACAACATATGTATCAGAATATACACTGTTGGACAAAATCTTAAGGCCAATGAACATAAAGAAAAAATATGCATTTTGAGTTGTTAGATTCAACCACTTATTTAAGTAGAGCTTTGAAAGATGAAAATAAGAAAAGGGAAAATAAAAATAAAAAACTTTTTTAGCATTTAATAGGGAAAATGTGAACACTATGAAATTAGTCTAAATACTAGCTGGTCAAAAGTTTAAGACCATCCTGAAACGAAGCGTTAGTCGGTAAACACGTAACGAAATTTAGTCATTTGTCTTCAAACATTAGTGTTGTCAACATCTCCCACTGACATCTCCTGTGTTACATAGGGTAAAAACATGGCTAAGTCTAAAAAATTGACAGAGTTTGAACGTGGCAGAATTGTCGAGCTGCAAAAGCAAGGTCTTATATCAAACTGTTTGATATAAGATATTCTGATTATCTTGTGTATAGTCAGACTGTTTGATAGAAGATATTCCGATTATCTTGTGTAGAGTCAAACTGTTTGATAGAAGATATTCTGATTATCTTGTGTATAGTCAAACTGTTTGATAGAAGATATTCTGATTATCTTGTGTATATTCAAACTGTTTGATACAAGATATTCTGATTATCTTGTGTATAGTCAAACTGTTTGATATAAGATATTCTGATTATCTTGTGTATAGTCCAACTGTTTGATAGAAAATATTCTGATTATCTTGTGTATAGTCAAACTGTTCGATAGAAGATATTCTGATTATCTTGTGTATTGTAAACATTTTTCTCTACTCTGAAGATTTCTAGGCTTGACTAATTTTACATCACGTGATAGTTTTAGCTGTCTGTTTCTCACCCACGTGGGCTGCATCTGTTACAGAGAGCTTTCGTGGAAACAGTTTTTTCAAGTGGGATTTGTTTCTGAGCCACTTTGTGGTTAACTTGTGTAATGCTTCACGTAAACATCTCTCGTGAATCTCGTTTGTGGTTTTACTTTCCCTTACAGTTAACCCGTGACTAGTTGGTTAACTTGAGAGATAACAAGTACAAACAGTTGTTTGTGTTTGATTTGTCGTGCGATCATATTTTTGTTTTCAAATGCATGTGCCATATATAACATATGTTCTGATCTGTAAAACAGGAATATACACATTTCTAGCTGTTTTTCTTTTAGACCTCTTAATATTTTCTGTTCCTAGATTTCTAATGGATCACGTGGTGTACCGAATAAAGATGTGTTATATTGTAACCGCTAGAAAATATATTAATATTACATGGACATGAAAACATGTGCTGGTCACATAGTGTTTTTATTCGTTTGTCTACAGTTATATGTACGTGTATTTTAGTGAGACACCTGCAGTCAAAATGCTCGTTTTAATACTTAGTGCACGCCTCGAATTTCTGTATATGTGTAGAGAGTGTATTCAAGACCAGAAGCGCCACCTTGTGGATAGAGGCAATAACTAGCTTTGTGCTCCAGATATAATTCCTTCATTGTGTTCTAAGTTTATGTCACGTGAGCGCCGTTGACTAGTTTGTGGTTAGTGACTATCGTGAGAGCTAAAGAGAGTCGATGAGCGAAGTTTTGATCTCGCTAGAAATAAGATCTGTCTATACTGTAGGACTGTACAGACGTAAAGAAGGAACTTCCTGTGTTGTACCATGGTTGGAAACAGTTCGGAACAGCCCTGGAGCATAGAACAGTTGGTGAACAAAGTAAGTGGGCTTCCATTTTAAATATAAACAAAATAGACTGTTTATCAGGGAATGAATATAGAATGTAAGCGAGAAATAAAGTTAGACTTTGTTAAGGAAATTGTGAAGCGAGTAAAAATCCACTGTACAGATAGGTTCTTTATAGGGGAAGTTAAATCAAACGAAATTACACCATCGTGTCACATTTCTTATGGAGAAGACGAAAATTTGTGAATGTCTTCTGTGTAAATAATGCTAGCAAATTCTCAAAACCAAACACACACAGGCCCAGCATAGCCAAGCGTGTTAAGGCGTTCGACTCGTAATTCGAGGGTCATGGGTTCGAATCGTGGTCGCACCAAATCATGCTCGTTTTTTAGCCGTGAGGGCGTTATAATGTGACGGTCAATCTCACTATTCGTTGGTAAAAGAGTAGCCCAAGAGTTGGCGGTGGGTGGTGATGACTAACTACGTTCTCTCTAGTCTTACACTACTAAATTAGGGACGACTAGCACAGATAGCTCTCTCTAGTAGCTTTGTGCGAAATTCAAAACAAACAAACAAACAAAGCACTTTTATCCACTGTCATTGGGAATTGTACGGACAAAACACACAATTTAACTGTGTAACACTACGCCACCATAAGTTAAAAGAGTACACGTACATTAATTGATGTTGAACATTGTCCATGTTATATAAAGTGTCATTATACACACATAGTACCATTCAAAACGTCTTTATAAAGATAGTAGTTGTTAGTTTCAATAGTTTTGTTCTATGACTTCCTTACAAGAAATAAATAATTTCTCAAAATTTATTTTTATTTCATTGGCGCTTTTCTCGTGTCTCAACGTCGTACATCTAGAGGCTCAAAGTATTATTTTGTACATGGAAAACACTTCTACAGAAACCACATCTGTATACGTGACACGGTTCTTGTTCCACGAAGAAGTGTATATATGTGTATATTTGATTCCAAACTAAAACCTTCATAGAGTAGAAGACAACAAGGAAGTCTCGGCGAGATATTGAATTTAAATGGTGGATGGATTTTTTACATATTTTCTACCTCGTTGTACATGACTTTGACGACGCTTGACACATTTAAAATAGAGTAAGATATAGAACTATATTTTTCCGGTAGATGGCACTGCTTACATCAACCTTCCTTACTGTTGTAATAATTCACATGAATTTATGTAGCATCAAAATCAACAACTTTTATTCTTTATATTCACAGTAAACACACTTATTATCATATATTTTAACATGTTTTTTTTCAATAAAGCATATAAAATAGAATTAAATTATAGGAGCAATGCAATACTAACCCTTTTAGCCTCAATAATAGTTAATAAACAGTTAACCAATCATTCGTGATACGTCATGACCAGTTTCTTCATATTTATCTTTAATCGTTTTAATAATTTCCACATGTATTATCCAAACTAGCAGCTTGTTAATCATTATATTGAAAATAATACTGTCCACATTAGTGATTTATTAATTTTTGTCTCAAACATTTTCTAAATTACAAGATTATTAATCAAAGTTTTCATTTGTTGTTCAAATAGGACGAAGTATTATTCAAGCTCTCAGAAAGTAAAGCTGTCAAGAATAGAAATAATGCCACAATATCACTTTTGTAATTTTTATCTGGTATTCAAACCCTCTTCTGATAATCTATCTCAATTTTTGTGACGTTATCAACTGTCGGTATTCTGAGACTGCTTCATGGTTATCACTTTCTTCAGAACGTTTGTTAATTGTCACAATATTCAGGGTACTGTAACAGTATTCAGAACGTTTGTTGATTGTCACAATATTCAGGGTACTGTAACAGTCTTCAGAACGTTTGTTAATTGTCACAATATTCAGGGTACTGTAACAGTCTTCAGAACGTTTGTTAATTGTCACAATATTCAGGGTACTGTAACAGTCTTCAGAACGTTTGTTGATTGTCACAATATTCAGGTTACTGTAACAGTTTTCAGAACGTTTGTTAATTGTCACAATATTCAGGGTACTGTAACAGTCTTCAGAACGTTTGTTAATTTTCACAATATTCAGGTTATTGTAACAGTCTTCAGAACTTTTGTTGATTGTCACAATATTCAGGTTACTGTAACAGTCTTCAGAACGTTTGTTAATTGTCACAATATTCAGGTTACTGAAACAGTCTTAAGAACGTTTGTTGATTGTCACAATATTCAGGGTACTGTAACAGTCTTCAGAACGTTTGTTAATTGTCACAATATTCAGGGTACTGTAACATTCTTCAGAACGTTTGTTGATTATCACAATATTCAGGGTACTGTAAAAGTTTTCAGAACGCTTGTTAATTGTCACAACATTTAGGTTACTGTAACAGTCTTCAGAACGTTTGTTAATTGTCACAATATTTAGGTTACTGTAACAGTCTTCAGAACGTTTCTTGATTGCCACAATCTTCATGGTACTATTACACATTGTCATAATTATTTATTTTATCTCTTATATATATTTTTAAATTAGCATCAATGCTTAACTATTAATTTATTTGTAGTTAGTTGTAACAAGTGTTTTCTAGCGTCGGTTTCTGGACCTTAAAATGACTTAATGAGATGTGATTTAAGTTAAACAAGAAGACGCAATGCCCTTTGTTAACACTCCCATCTTGTTGCAAGGCCCTTTGTTAATACTCCCATCTTGTTGCAAGGCCCTTTGTTAATACTCCCATCTTGTTGCAAGACCCTTTGTTAATACTGCCATCTTTTTGCAAGGCCCTTTATTAATACTCCCATCTTGTTGCAAGGCCCTTGTTAATAATCCCATCTTGTTGGAAGACCCTTTGTTAATACTCTCATCTTGTTGCAAAACCCTTTGTTAATACTCCCATCTTGTTGCAAGGCCCTTTGTTAATACTCCCATCTTATTGCAATGCTCTTGTTAATACTCCTATGTTGTTGGAAGACCCTTTGTTAATACTCCCATCTTATTGCAAGGCTCTTTGTTAATACTCCCATAATGTTGCAAGGCCCTTATTAATACTCTCATCTTGTTGGAAGACCCTTTGTTAATACTCCCATCTTGTTGCAAAACCCTTTGTTAATACTCCCATATTGTTGCAAGGCCCTTGTTAATACTCCCATCTTGTTGGAAGACCCTTTGTTATTACTTCCATCTTGTTGCAAGGCCCTTTGTTAATACTCCCATCTTGTTGGAAGACCCTTTGTTAATACTCCCATCTTGTTGCTAGGCCCTTTATTAATACTCCCATTTTGTTGGAAGACCCTTTGTTAATACTACCATCTTGTTGCAAAACCCTTTGTTAATACTCCCATCTTGTTGCAAAGCTGTTGTTAATATTCTCATCTTGTTGGAAGACCCTTTGTTATTACTCCTATCTTGTTGCAAGGCCCTTTGTTAATACTCCCATCTTGTTGCAAGGCCAATGTTAATACTCCCATCTTGTTGGAAGACCCTTTGTTATTACTTCCATCTTGTTGCAAGGCCCTTTATTAATACTCCCATCTTGTTGCAATGCCTTTTGTTAATATTCCCATCTCGTTGTACGGCCCTTTGTTAATACTCCCATCTTGTTGCAAGGCCCTTTGTTAATACTCCCATCTTGTTGCAAGACCCTTTGTTAATACTTCCAGCTTGTTGGAAGTCCCTTTGTTAATACTCCCATCTTGTTGGAAGACCCTTTGTTAATACTCCCATCTTGTTTGAAGTCCCTTTGTTATTACTTCCATCTTGTTGCAAGGCCCTTTGTTAATACTCCCATCTTGTTGGAAGACCCTTTGTTAATACTCCCATCTTGTTGCTAGGCCCTTTATTAATACTCCCATTTTGTTGGAAGACCCTTTGTTAATACTACCATCTTGTTGCAAAACCCTTTGTTAATACTCCCATCTTGTTGCAAAGCTCTTGTTAATATTCTCATCTTGTTGGAAGACCCTTTGTTATTACTCCTATCTTGTTGCAAGGCCCTTTGTTAATACTCCCATCTTGTTGCAAGGCCAATGTTAATACTCCCATCTTGTTGGAAGACCCTTTGTTATTACTTCCATCTTGTTGCAAGGCCCTTTATTAATACTCCCATCTTGTTGCAATGCCTTTTGTTAATATTCCCATCTCGTTGTACGGCCCTTTGTTAATACTCCCATCTTGTTGCAAGGCCCTTTGTTAATACTCCCATCTTGTTGCAAGACCCTTTGTTAATACTTCCAGCTTGTTGGAAGTCCCTTTGTTAATACTCCCATCTTGTTGGAAGACCCTTTGTTAATACTCCCATCTTGTTTGAAGTCCCTTTGTTAATACTCTCATATTGTTGGAAGACCCTTTGTTAATACTCCCATCTTTTTGCAATGCCTTTTGTTAATATTCCCATCTTGTTGCAAGGCCCTTGTTAATACTCCCATCTTGTTGGAAGACCCTTTGTTAATACTCCCATCTTGTTGCAAGGCCCTTTGTTAATACTCCCATCTTGTTGCAAGGCTCTTGTTAATACTCCTATCTTGTTGGGACACCCTTTGTTAATACCCCCATCTTGTTCGAAGACTTTTTGTTAATACTCCCATCTTGTTGCAAGACCCTTTGTTAATACTTCCATCTTGTTGGAAGTCCCTTTGTTAATACTCCCATCTTGTTGAAAGACCCTTTGTTAATACTCCCATCTTATTTGAAGTCATTTGTTAATACTCCCATCTTGTTGGAAGACCCTTTGTTAATACTCCCATCTTTTTGCAATGCCTTTTGTTAATATTCCAATCTCGTTGTATGGCCCTTTGTTAATACTCCCATCTTGTTTCCACAAGTGGCACTCTGGTTAATACATTTATTGACATAGAACACCAAATTATGCTCTCGGTTCTTTTGTATCGTGACTTCATTGTTAAAGGTAATTATATTTTGCTGTCACTTAGCTCGTTGGAAGGATGTGACGTCATAACTCGTTTGAAACCAAGTAGCGTGAATCCTCATTGCTTGCTCCCCAAGATCAACAAGAACGACGGTAATAAACATTCGACTTGCAGCATGGAAAGAAGTCTGTTTGTGGCTTTAAACTGCTGAGGACAATGGGACAGATTCTGGAAACAAGAAATCTGAGGCAGAGCCAGAACCAGAAACAAACGACATCACGCCACAAGATGTTTTAGTCCTGAGAAAAAAAAAACTCACACTTGGGAATCGACTTAGAAACTCTTTTATTGTGAAAGGGTAAGTAAGTTTTCAGAAGCAGGTGAGAAACGTAACTTTTCAATGTTTGATAGTGTGGCTGAAAATCTAGTTTACCCTAATTACTTTAAGAGTCAAAATAATGTGTTAAGACATTGTACATATCTAAACATAACAAACCATTCTAGGATTATGCAGGCGTAGGATGTTCCAGGTAAACAAACCATTCTCGGATTATGTGGACGTAGGATGTCCCAGGTAAACAAACCATTCTAGGATTATGTAGGCGTAGGATGTTCCAGGTAAACAAACCATTCTAGGATTATGTAGGCGTAGGATGTTCCAGGTAAACAAACCATTCTAGGATTATATGGACGTAGGGTGTACCAGGTAAACAAACCATTCTAGGATTATGTCGACGTAGGATGTACTAGATAAACAAACCATTCTAGGATTATGTAGGCGTAGGATGTTCTAGGTAAACAAACCATTCTAGACTTATATAAAGGTAGGATGTTCCAACATTCTCGTAGACAGAAGATTCAGAAAGACTTCAGAGAAACAGAAGATAAAGGAGATGAAATAAGAAGTTCAGATAAAATAAGGTTAAGAGGTCGGAGGTTAGAAGAGTTAAAAGAAATAAGCCTAACGTATAATGATAAGGCCAAAAGTTCAGAGGTGAAAGTGGTGAAATACATTTACTTATGTTTTGCAAGAACAAGACAGTAGAAGTGCTGACATACATTTACTTATGTTTTACAAGAACAAGACACTAGAAGTGGTGAAATACATTTACTTATGTTTTACAAGAACAAGACAGTAGAAGTGGTGAAATACATTTACTTATGTTTTACAAGAACAAGACAGTAGAAGTGGTGAAATACATTTACTTATGTTTTACAAAAACAAGACAGCAGAAGTGGTGACATACATTTACTTATGTTTTACAAGAACAAGACAGTAGAAGTGGTGAAATGCATTTACTTATGTTTTACAAGAACAAGACAGTAGAAGTGGTGACATACATTTACTTATGTTTTACAAGAACAAGACAGTAGAAGTGGTGACATACATTTACTTATGTTTTACAAGAACAAGACAGTAGAAGTGGTGACATACATTTACTTATGTTTTACAAGAACAAGACAGTAGAAGTGGTGACATACATTTACTTATGTTTTAGAAGAACAAGAGAGTAGAAGTGGTGAAATACATTTACTTATGTTTTACGTAGAACAAGACAGTAGAAGTGGTGACATACATTTACTTATGTTTTACGAGAACAAGACAGTAGAAGTGCTGAAATACATTTACTTATGTTTTACGCAGAACAAAACACTAGAAGTGGTGAAATACATTTACTTATGTTTTACAAGAACAAGACAGTAAAAGTGGTGACATACATTTACTTATGTTTTACAAGAACAAGACAGTAAAAGTGGTGACATACATTTACTTATGTTTTACAAGAACAAACAGTAGAAGTTGTGAAATACATTTACTTATGTTTTACGAGAACAAGACAGTAGAAGTGGTGAAATACATTTACTTATGTTTTACAAGAACAAGACAGCAGAAGTGGTGATATACATCAACCATGTAGAGAAATGGGATGCTGAAAGAGATAAAGGACGTGGTAGACATGAGGACCTGGTTGAAATAAAGATCAAACCAGACATATACCTACAACCAGGAAGTTCAACCTAAGACACCATTAACTATATAATATAAAAAACTGTGTGATATACAATACCTCCCAGTTGCTCGACGTTAAGTCTGAGCGCTTAGAGTGCTTAAATTTGTGTTTCGATTCCTGGCACAGTTTATATATCTCATTGTGTGCCCACGGTTTTTACAGTTGCATCCATACAAGTAGAAGTTTCACTTGTGTTTCGTAGCTACATCTGTTGTAAATGTAAAAATCCTTTACAAGACGTAGTTTTGTTATAGATCGCACGTTACATATTAAAACATCTTAAAAGTCAAGTGATCTTCGCGCCTGCCTTAACTTCAAGAAGGTATTAAAAAACCTTAGAAACACACACACCAAAGTACAAAAGTGTTTGTTTTAATAATTTCATTATTTATGTGCATAGGTTTGTGTGAGATTAGCACAAACGATACATTGTTTAGACGAACTTGGCAACAAGTGGCACTGTTATTAGTCACTTGGTATTGTTTGGGCAACAAACAACAGTAGAGTATACTTTTCCATTATTGTGAAATAGCTCACTTTTAAGAGGTTATAGAACACAACTAAATACGTCACGGGCCCTTTTCTTAATGGATGAATTTTGAATGAGTCAAACCAACTCTGTACAGTTACAGAAGCAGTACACTGTTTTCTGTGTCCCAACTTGTAAGTGGTAACAAATTAGGCAAGTTTGTTACTGAATTTCCTAAGTTACCATAGACTTGTTCAGTGGTTGTTTCATGTGTTAAGCCTAGAATTAAATATAGTTGTATCAATAACTTCTAATCAAAAACAAGCTACGTACAGCGATCAGAACTAAACACTAATCGACTGATAATATATCTATTTTAACATATTAGTATAACTAAAATTATGTTGTGTTTTAAGTCAGAAATTTATCATTATTTAAATGTATCGATATTTTCAGTTAAATAATTTTTCTGTTAACTACATTTTCGGCCATAATCCCAGTAATATCACACAAGTGTCGGCTAACTAGGATAATTGCTAAATTTATTCCATATACCAAAGTAACAATGCAATATAGTTTACTGTATATAATAAATAAATAAAATTTACATTAAACATTTTAACAAATACTCTTAATAAAATTACTGTTGAAGAAAAAATTGTTTGTTTTGAATTTCGCGCAAAGCTATCTGCGCTAGCCGTCCCTAATTTAGCAGTGTAAGACTAGAGGGAAGGCAGCTAGTCGTCACCACCCACCGCCAACGTTTGGGCTATTCTTTTATCAACGAATAGTGGGATTGACTGTCACATTATAACGCCCTTACGGCTGAAATGGCGAGCATGTTTGGTGCGATCGGAATTCGAACCCGTGACCGAGTCGAACGCTTTAACACGCTTGGCCATGCCGGGCCCTGAAGAAGAAATGGGATATAACTTTAGTAAGTAACACAGGCCTGCGATTGCTTTATTATCTCTGAATCCGAACATGATATCCACTTTTCTCCATCGCACAAAGATTTTTCACATATTTACTTTTACAGAAGTGAATCATTTTCATTGAAATGAGGTCAAATTTTGCAATGCTTAAAATGTTGACAACCACTGACTATAGATTTCTCTAGACCAGTCACGACGTGAGTCTTATCGATCGTTATACAACCCAAACATAATAATAAATATTCAATGTCGTGAGCAAGATAATAATTTGAACTGAGAGTTGTTCTTCCAGATTTTCGTTAAAAGATAGAAAAGAGATATATATATTATTTTTGAAGTCTGCGTAACTGAATTATAGAAAATCTGTTTCTAAAACAACTTTTATGAACTTTAAATTAGGCCTAATTACCCTTAAAAGTGGGTTTTAGTGAATTTTGATAATCAATAAGACAGCTGTAGCAACCGAAATAAAGAGTTATGTTGTAAAACTGCTTCCAAGAACAGAACCTATCAGTGGCTCAGCATAAACTCTTCGAACTTATAACGCTAAAAAGTTAGGCTTCGATACCTACAAACATCATGTTGTTTAGCTTATTTGCTTATGTAAACTAACACACGTCAATTTGGTGTTTCGTTAGAATTCTCGCGCAAAGTTCACTATGCATGCATAGTTGTCCCTTATTTTAAACTAATGAACTAAAGGGAAACTAGTTAACAGCACCCAACGCCAATTCTTAAGCTACAAATGTTTGACCAAATAGTCATCTTTATATCACACTTTATTAAAAGAACGGTAAATTATCAGGTTCATGGTATGTGATCCTAACCATTAAACCACGCCTATGCCTTGACGTACATGAAACGTGGCGTTTGTTTAATATTGTAAGCTCGCGACGTCTAGCTTTATTGTAAAAATGTTATAAGTGTCCATCGAAGCTTATAACCTAGGCTACAAGGATAGGTTGCAGATGTTCTAAAAATTATATTGTTTGTTCGTTTTTAAATTTCATGTACAGTTACACGAGATCTTTCAGTACTAGCCGTTCCTAATTTAGCAGTGTAAGACTAGAAGGAAGGTAGCTAGTCATCACCACCCACCGCCAACTCTTGGACTAATGTTTTACCAATGAACAGGGGGATTAACCATAACTTTATAACGCCTCTACGGCTGAAAGGGCAAGCAAGTCTGTTACGACGGGGATTCGAACCCGCGACCCTCAGATTGCGAGTCGAGCGCCCTGACCATCTGGTCAAGTACCCAGGAAATTATAGGAAAGTATAAACAATGTTTGGTTTGTGTCTGACAAAAACAAAGAAAGGTTACGCTACACGTTTCTCTGTAAAACGTATAAACAATGTTTGGTTTGTGTCTAACAAAAACAAAGAAAGGTTACGATACAAGTTTCTCTGTAAAACGTATAAACAATGTTTGGTTTGTGTCTAACAAAAACAAAGAAAGGTTACGCTATAAGTTTCTCTGTAAAACGTATAAACAATGTTTGGTTTGTTTCTGACAAAAACAAAGAAAGGTAACGCTACAAGTTTCTCTGTAAAACGTATAAACAATGTTTGGTTTGTGTCTGACAAAAACAAAGAAAGGTTACGCTACAAGTTTCTCTGTAAAACGTATAAACAATGTTTGGTTTGTGTCTGACAAAAAACAAAGAAAGGTTACGCTACAAGTTTCTCTGTAAAACGTATAAACAATGTTTGGTTTGTTTCTGACAAACAAGCGAGCTTTCGAATGACTCATAGCCCTCACATACAGGGTTTCTCCCACATCACCACGCCCACTTTTGTTTCTTCCTGATCGATCTAACGAAGACGGGTTTTTTCATATTTCATATTATCTCGCATTTTTCAGATGTCGCTGTAACTTTAAGAGCAGCTTGAAGGACAAAAACATAAGTCATTTCCTATAAAAAAAACAATACAAATCCAATATATATGTAAGAGAAATATGACTAGAGGCTGGATAATTATGTATAGCACGTGTTGTCAACAAAAGTATACACAACTCTTAATTAAATTTTACAATCAGCAATTACCAGATACTATATAAAAAAATAAAAAATAATATCTGAGCCATTCCTAAAAACTAATAAGAGATATATGTCAAATTTAATATTGTTAAAACTTTTACAGCTTCCAACAGTGTGTATAACAAACAACAATTTATTTACAGCTTCACACAATGTATAACTAATAATAATTTATTTACAGGATTAGAGAGTGCATGACTAAAAACAGTTTATATACAGCAACGGACAGTGCATGACTAACAACAGTTTATATACAGCAACAGACAGTGTATGAATAACAACAGTTTATACACAGCTTCAGACAGTGTATGAATAACAACAGTTTATATACAACTTCAGACAGTGTATGAATAACAACAGTTTATATACAGCTTCAGACAGTGTATGAATAACAACAGTTTATATACAGCTTCAGACAGTGTATGACTAACAACAGTTTATACACAGCTTCAGACAGTGTATGAATAACAACAGTTTATATACAGCTTCACACAGTGTATGAATAACAACAGTTTATACACAGTTTCACACAGTGTATGAATAACAACAGTTTATACACAGCTTCAGACAGTGTATGAATAACAACAGTTTATACACAGCTTCAGACAGTGCATGACTAACAACAGTTTATACACAGCTTCAGACAGTGTATGAATAACAACAGTTTATACACAGCTTCAGACAGTGTATGAATAACAACAGTTTATATACAACTTCAGACAGTGTATGAATAACAACAGTTTATATACAGCTTCAGACAGTGTATGAATAACAACAGTTTATATACAGCTTCAGACAGTGTATGACTAACAACAGTTTATACACAGCTTCAGACAGTGTATGAATAACAACAGTTTATATACAGCTTCACACAGTGTATGAATAACAACAGTTTATACACAGTTTCACACAGTGTATGAATAACAACAGTTTATACACAGCTTCAGACAGTGTATAAATAACAATAGTTTATACACAGCTTCAGACAGTGTATGACTAACAACAGTTTATACACAGCTTCAGACAGTGTATGAATAACAACAGTTTATATACAGCTTCAGACAGTGTATGAATAACAACAGTTTATACACAGCTTCAGACAGTGTATGACTAACAACAGTTTATATACATCTTCAGACAGTGTATAACAAACAACAGTTTATACACAGCTTCAGACAGTGTATGAATAACAACAGTTTATATACATCTTCAGACAGTGTATAACAAACAACAGTTTATACACAGCTTCAGACAGTGTATGAATAACAACAGTTTATATACATCTTCAGACAATGTATAACTAACAACAATATTTTCATCTTCAGACAGTGTATAACTAACAACAATATTTTCATCTTCATACAGTGTATAACTAACAAAAA
This sequence comes from Tachypleus tridentatus, assembly GCF_004210375.1. Lineage (NCBI taxonomy): Eukaryota > Metazoa > Arthropoda > Merostomata > Xiphosura > Limulidae > Tachypleus > Tachypleus tridentatus. The sequence goes on along the minus strand of NC_134825.1, from coordinate 105,454,401 downwards.
TATTTTCATCTTCAGACAGTGTATAACTAACAACAATATTTTCATCTTCAGACAGTGTATGACTAACAACAATATTTTCATTTTCAGTCAGTGTATAACTAACAACAATATTTTCATCTTCAGACAGTGTATGACTAACAACAATATTTTCATCTTCAGTCAGTGAATAACTAACAACAATATTTTCATCTTCAGACAGTGTATGACTAACAACAATATTTTCATCTTCAGACAGTGTATAACTAACAACAATATTTTCATCTTCAGACAGTGTATGACTAACAACAATATTTCCATCTACAGACAGTGTATAACTAACAACAATATTTTCATCTTCATACAGTGTATAACTAACAGAAATATTTTCATCTTCAGACTGTGTATAACTAACAACAATATTTTCATCTTCAGACAGTGTATAACTAACAACAATATTTTCATCTTCAGACAGTGTATAACTAACAACAATATTTTCATCTTCAGACAGTGTATAACCAACAACAATTACAGGGAAATATATATTTTAATGGAAAGTAAAGATTGTTAGATGTTTTGTAGAATTGCTATAAGAAATATCCAAAATGAAATGAACGTTGTGGTAACATGTAGACAAACAAGTAGTGATAGTGGTTGGATGGATAAAAAAAACAAACCAAATTATATATTTGAAAGTTCCCCCACTGGTAGATCAGTGAGTCTACGGATTTACAAAGCTTAAATCAAAGGGCCGATTCTCCTCGGTGGCTCATAAGATAGCCCCATGTGGTTTTGTTGTAGGAAAACACATATACACAAGTATAGTTAAAATTCGTTTAAAATATAATTGACCCCAGTGTCACTTTACTTGTTTAATGCAGGTTTGTTTTGTTTTGGATATTTTTATAGCGGTTGTACGAACAATGAGCGATGTCTTAAATTTTAGTTTGTTTCCTACTTGTCTGTAATTACGTTTTATGGCTCTTTAAGTACGAGATTCAACAAGTAAATGTAAGTAATCACTGGTAAAAACAAGCTCTCTGTATAGATCAGAACTCTATATGAATTTAGATAAAATTAAGTAGATAATGTAAGATACCCCTTTAACTACAATTGTGTAACTGTAATAAAACAGTAACTTATAGACATTTGAATGATATGTCAGTTGAATACCCTGGTCCATCTTGGTATGTTTGGCTCTTAAATGTTGAAGACTACTAACACATGTGTTGTGTAGTACTAATTCATGTGTGTGTAGAACTAACTCATGTGTTGGAGAGTACTAACTCATGTGGTGTGTAATATTAACTCATGTGTTATGTTAATCAAGATATCAATATACAACTCGTAATCCGATTAAGAATTAAAAGAAAAACGTCTATCTGAACTCGTAGAAGAGAGGCTGTGATAAGTAATAGTAATGTCTACCTTATAAGTAGACAGGGCTGTGTTGAGTAAAAGTAATGTCTACCTTATAACTAGACACGGCTGTATTGAGTAATAGTAATGTCTACCTTATAAGTAGAACCGAGGCTGTGTTAAGTAACAGTAATGTCCACATTATAAGTGGAAGAGAGACTGTGATAATAAATAGTAATGTCTACCTTATTTGTAGAACAGAGACTGTGTTAAGTAATAGTAATATCTTCATTATAAGTAGAACCGAGGCTGTGTTAAGTAATAGTAATGTCCACATTATAAGTGGAAGAGAGACTGTGATAATTAATAGTAATGTCTACCTTATTAGTAGAACAGAGTCTGTGTTAAGTAATAGTAATATATTCATTATAAGTAGAACCGAGGCTGTGTTAAGTAATAACAATGTCTTCATTATAAGTAGAACCGAATATGTGTTAAGTAATAGTAATGTTTTCATTATAAGTAGAACCGAGTCTGTGTTAAGTAATAGTAATATCTTCAATATAAGTAGAACCGAAGCTGTGTTAAGTAATGTCTTAATTATAAGTAGAACCCAAGCTGTGTTAAGTGTAACAGTAATGTCTTCTCTAAAAGTAGAACCGAAGCTGTGTTAAGTAATGGTAATGTCTTAATTATAAGTAGAAACGAGGCTGTGTTAAATAATAGTAATGCCTACCTATTAGGGGAACAGAGGCTGTGTTAAGTAATTGTAATTTCTACATTATAAGTGGAACAGAAGCTGTCTTAAGTAATAGTAATGTCTACCTTATAAGTGGAACAGAGACTGTCTTAAGTAACAGTAATGTTTTCTCTGTAAGTAGAACCGAGGCTGTGTTTAGTAATATTAATGTCTTCAATATAAGTAGAACCGATGCTGTGTTAAGTAATACTAATGTCTTCATTATAAGTAGAACCGATGCCGTGTTAAGTAATTGTAATGTCTTCATTATAAGTAGAACCGAGTCTGTGATAAGTAAAAGTAATGTCTTCTCTATAAGTTGAAACGAGGCTGTGTTAGGTAATAGTAATGTCTTCATCATAAGTAGAACCGAGGCTGTGTTAAGTAATAATAATATTTTCATTATAAGTAGAACCGAGGCTGTGTTAAGTATTAGTAATGTCTTTATTATAGGTAGAACTGAGGCTGTGTTAAGTAATAGTAATGTCTTCATTATAAGTAGAACCGATGCTGTGTTAAGTAATAGTAATGTTTTCATTATAAGTAGAACCGAAGCTGTGTTAAGTAATAGTAATGTCTTCTTTATAAGTAGAAACGAAGCTGTGTTAAGTAATACTAATGCCTACCTATTAAGTGGAACAGAGGCTGTGTTTAGTAATTGTAATGTCTACCTTATAAGTGGAACAGAGGCTGTGTTATGTAATAGTAATGTCTACCTTATAAGTGGAACAGAGACTGTGCTAACAAAGAGTAATGTCTTCATTATAAATAGAACCGATGCTGTGTTAAGTAATAGTAATCTCTTCATTATAAGTAGAACCGATGCTGTGTTAAGTAATAGTAATGTCTTCATTATAAGTAGAACCGAGGCTGTGTTAAGTAATAGTAATGTCTTCTCTGTAAGTAGAACCGAGGCTGTGTGAAGTAATAGTAATGTCTTCATTATAAGTAGAACAGAGATTGTGTTATGTAATACTAATGCCTACCTGTTAAGTGGAACAGAGGATGTGTTAAGTAATTGTAATGTCTACCTTATAAGTGGAACAGAGGCTGTGTTATGTAATAGTAATATCTACCTTATAAGTGGAACAGAGACTGTGCTAAGTAATAGTAATGTCTTCATTATAAATAGAACCGATGCTGTGTTAAGTAATAGTAATGTCTTCATTATAAATAGAACCGATGCTTGGTTAAGTAATAGTAATGTCTTCTCTATAAGTAGAACCGATGCTGTGTTAAGTAATAGTAATGTCTTCATTATAAGTAGAACCGAAGTTATGTTAAGTAATAGTAATGTCTTCTCTGTAAGTAGAACAGGGGCTGTGTGAAGTAATAGTAATGTCTTCATTATAAGTAGAACAGAGGCTGTGTTAAGTTATAGTAATGTCTTCAATATAAGTAAAACCGAAGCTGTGTTAAGTAATAGTAATGTCTTCATTATAAGTAGATCAGAGTCTGTGTTAAGTAATAGTAATGTCTTCATTATAAGTAGAACCGAAGCTGTGTTAAGTAATAGTAATGTCTTCATTATAAGTAGAACCGATGCTGTGTTAAGTAATAGTAATGTCTTCATTATAAGTAGAACCGAAGCTGTGTTAAGTAACAGTAATTTCTTCAGTATTAATAGAACCTAAACTGTGTTAAGTAATTGTAATGTCTTCTTTATAAGTAGAACCGAGGCTGTTTTAAGTAATAGTAATGTCTACCTTATAAGTACATCAGAGTCTGTGTTAAGTAATAGTAATGTCTTCATTATAGGTAGAACCGAGGCTGTGTTGAATAGTAGTATTGTCTTCATTATAAGTAGAACCGAAGCTGTGTTAAGTAATAGTAATTTCTTCATTATTAATAGAACCTAAACTTTGTTAAGTAATTGTAATGTCTTCTTTTTAAGTAGAAAAGAGGCTGTTTTAAGTAATAGTAATGTCTACCTTATAAGTGGAACAGAGGCTGTATTAAGTAATAGTAATGTCTTCATTATAAGTACAAACGAAGCTGTGTTATGTTATAGTAATGTCTTCATTATAAGTAGAACCGATGCTGTGTTAAGTAATAATAATGTCTTCATTATAAGTAGAACAGAAGCTGTGTTAAGTAATAGTAATATCTTCATTATAAGTAGATCAGAGGCTGTGTTAAGTAATAGTAATGTCTTCATTATAAGTAGAACCGATGCTGTGTTAAGTAATAGTAATGTCTTCTTTATAAGTAGAAACGAGGCTGTGTTAAGTAATAGTAATGCCTACCTATTAAGTGGAACAGAGACTGTGTTAAGTAATTGTAATGTCTACCTTATAAGTGGAACAGAGGCTGTGTTAAGTAATAGTAATGTCTTCATTATAAGTAGAACCGAGGCTGTGTTAAGTAATAGTAATGTTTTCATTATAAGTACAACCGAAGCTGTGTTAAGTAATAGTAATGCCTACCTATTAAGTTGAACAGAGGCTGTGTAAAGTAATTGTAATGTCTACCTTATAATTGGAACAGAGACTGTGCTAAGTAATAGTAATGTTTTCATTGTAAATAGATACAATGCTACGTTAAGTAATAGTAATGTCTTCTCTGTAAATAGAACCGAGGCTGTGTTAAGTAATAGTAATGTCTTCTCTGTTAGTAGAAACGAGGCTGTGTTAAGTAATAGTAATGTCTTCATTATAAGTAGAACAGAGGCTGTGTGAAGTAATAGTAATGTCTTCAATATAAGGAAAACCGAAGCTGTGTTAAGTAATGTCTTTATTACAAGTAGAACCGAGGCTGTGTTAAGTAAAAGTAATGTCTTCATTATAAATAGAACCGATGCTGTGTTAAGTAATAGTAATGTCTTCATTATAAATAGAACCGATGCTATGTTAAGTAATAGTAATGTCTTCTCTATAAGTAGAACCGATGCTGTGTTAAGTAATAGTAATGTCTTCATTATAAGTAGAACGGAAGTTATGTTAAGTAATAGTAATGTCTTCTCTATAAGTAGAACCGATGCTGGGTTAAGTAATAGTAATGTCTTCAATATAAGTAAAACCGAAGCTGTGTTAAGTAATAGTAATGTCTTCATTATAAGTAGATCAGAGTCTGTGTTAAGTAATAGTAATGTCTTCATTATAAGTAGAACCGAAGCTGTGTTAAGTAATAGTAATGACTTCATTATTAGTAGAAACGAGGATGTGTTAAGTAATAGTAATGTCTTCATTATAAGTAGAACCGAAGCTGTGTTAAGTAACAGTAATTTCTTCAGTAATAATATAACCTAAACTTTGTTAAGTAATTGTAATGTCTTCTTTATAAGTAGAAAAGAGGCTGTTTTAAGTAATAGTAATGTCTACCTTATAAGTGGAACAGAGGCTGTATTAAGTAATAGTAATGTCTTCAATATAAGTATAACCGAAGCTGTGTTATGTTATAGTAATGTCTTCATTATAAGTAGAACCGATGCTGTGTTAAGTAATAATAATGTCTTCATTATAAGTAGAACAGAAGCTGTGTTAAGTAATAGTAATATCTTCATTATAAGTAGATCAGAGGCTGTGTTAAGTAATAGTAATGTCTTCATTATAAGTAGAACCGATGCTGTGTTAAGTAATAGTAATGTCTTCTTTATAAGTAGAAACGAGGCTGTGTTAAGTAATAGTAATGCCTACCTATTAAGTGGAACAGAGACTGTGTTAAGTAATTGTAATGTCTACCTTATAAGTGGAACAGAGGCTGTGTTAAGTAATAGTAATGTCTTCATTATAAGTAGAACCGAGGCTGTGTTAAGTAATAGTAATGTTTTCATTATAAGTACAACCGAAGCTGTGTTAAGTAATTGTAATATCTTCATTATAAGTAGAACCGAAGCTGTGTTAAGTAATAGTAATGTCTACTTTATAAGTAGAAACGAGGCTGTAATAAGTAATCGTAATGCCTACTTATTAAGTTGAACAGAGGCTGTGTAAAGTAATTGTAATGTCTACCTTATAATTGGAACAGAGACTGTGCTAAGTAATAGTAATGTTTTCATTGTAAATAGATACGATGCTACGTTAAGTAATAGTAATGTCTTCTCTATAAGTAGAACCGATGCTGTGTTAAGTAATAGTAATATCTTCATTATAAGTAGAACCGAGGCTGTGTTAAGTAATAGTGATGTCTTCTCTGTAATTAGAACCGAGGCTGTGTTAAGTAATAGTAATGTCTTCTCTGTTAGTAGAAACGAGGCTGTGTTAAGTAATAGTAATGTCTTCATTATAAGTAGAACAGAGGCTGTGTGAAGTAATAGTAATGTCTTCAATATAAGGAAAACCGAAGCTGTGTTAAGTAATGTCTTTATTACAAGTAGAACCGAGGCTGTGTTAAGTAAAAGTAACTCTTCTCTGTAAGTAGAACTGAGGCTGTGTTAAGTAATAATAATGTCTTCATTATAAGTAGAACCGAATATGTGTTAAGTAATAGTAATGTTTTCATTATAAGTAGAACCGAGTCTGTGTTAAGTAATAGTAATATCTTCAATATAAGTAGAATCGAAGCTGTATTAAGTAATGTCTTAATTATAAGTAGAACCGAAGCTGTGTTAAGTGTAACAGTAATGTCTTCTCTATAAGTAGAACCGAAGCTGTGTTAAGTAATAGTAATGTCTTCTCTGTAATTACAACCGAGGCTGTGTTAAGTAATGGTAATGTCTTCATTATAAGTAGAAACGAGGCTGTGTTAAATAATAGTAATGCCTACCTGTTAGTGGAACAGAGGCTGTGTTAAGTAATTGTAATGTCTACATTATAAGTGGAACAGAAGCTGTGTTAAGTAATAGTAATGTCTACCTTATAAGTGGAACAGAGACTGTCTTAAGTAACAGTAATGTTTTCTCTGTAAGTAGAACCGAGACTGTGTTTAGTAATAGTAATGTCTTCTCTATAAGTAGAACCGATGCTGTGTTAAGTAATAGTAATGTCTTCAATATAAGTAGAACCGATGCTGTGTTAAGTAATTGTAATGTCTTCATTATAACAAGTACAGAGGCTATGTTAAGTAATAGTAATGTCTTCATTATAAGTAGAACCGAGGCTGTGATAAGTAAAAGTAATGTCTTCTCTATAAGTAGAAACGAGGCTGTGTTAGGTAAGAGTAATGTCTTCTTTATAAGTAGAAACGAGGCTGTGTTAAGTAATACTAATGCCTACCTATTGAGTGGAACAGAGGCTGTGTTAAGTAATTGTAATGTCTACCTTATAAGTGGAACAGTGGCTGTGTTATGTAATAGTAATATCTACCTTATAAAAGGAACAGAGACTGTGCTAATCAGTGATGACGAGAAACCCACTTGTTGAGAAATTTATATGGAAAAACGGCTCGTTTGGGCTGAGAAAAAACACTTTACATAACATGTCGAAAGGTCGAAACGTTGTTCGCTCTTCTATGTAAAGTGTTTTTTCTCAGCCCAAACGAGCCGTTTTTGCATATAAAAGAGACTGTGCTAAGTAATAGTAATGTCTTCATTATAAATAGAACCGATGCTGTGTTAAGTAATAGTAATGTCTTCTCTATACGTAGAACCGATGCTGTGTTAAGTAATAGTAATGTCTTCATTATAAGTAGAACAGAAGCTGTGTTAAGTAATAGTAATGTCTTCTCTGTAAGTAGAACAGGGGCTGTGTGAAGTAATAGTAACTTCTTCTCTGTTAGTAGAAACGAGGCTGTGTTAAGTAATAGTAATGTCTTCATTATAAGTGGAACAGAGGCTATGTTAAGTAATAGTAATGTCTTCATTATAAGTAGAACCGAGGCTGTGTTAAGTAATAGTAATGTTTTCATTATAAGTACAACCGAAGCTGTGTTAAGTAATTGTAATGTCTTCATTATAAGTAGAACCGAAGCAGCTTTAAGTAATAGTAATGTCTTCTTTATAAGTAGAAACGAGGCTGTGTTAAGTAATAGTAATGCCTACCTATTAAGTTGAACAGAGGCTGTGTAAAGTAATTGTAATGTCTACTTTATAATTGGAACAGAGACTGTGCTAAGTAATAGTAATGTTTTCATTGTAAATAGATACGATGCTACGTTAAGTAATAGTAATGTCTTCTCTGTAAATAGAACCGAGGCTGTGTTAAGTAATAGTAATGTCTTCTCTGTTAGTAGAAACGAGGCTGTGTTAAGTAATAGTAATGTCTTCATTATAAGTAGAACAGAGGCTGTGTTAAGTAATAGTAATGTTTTCATTGTAAATAGATACAATGCTACGTTAAGTAATAGTAATGTCTTCTCTATAAATAGAACCGAGGCTGTGTTAAGTAATAGTAATGTCTTCTCTATTAGTAGAAACGAGGCTGTGTTAAGTAATAGTAATGTCTTCATTATAAGTAGAACAGAGGCTGTGTTGTGAAGTAATAGTAATGTCTTCAATATAAAGTAAAACCGAAGCTGTGTTAGTAATGTCTTTATTATAAGTAGAACCGAGGCTGTGTTAAGTAATAGTAATGTCTTCATTATAAGTAGAACCGAGGCTGTGTTAAGTAATAGTAATGTCTTCATTATAAGTAGAACCGATGCTGTGTTAAGTAATAGTAATGTCTTCTATAAGTAGAACCGATGCTGTGTTAAGTAATAGTAATGTCTTCATTATAAGTAGAACCGAAGTTGTGTTAAGTAATAGTAATGTCTTCTCTATAAGTAGAACCGATGCTGTGTTAAGTAATAGTAATGTCTTCAATATAAGTAAAACCGAAGCTGTGTTAAGTAATAGTAATGTCTTCATTATAAGTAGATCAGAGTCTGTGTTAAGTAATAGTAATGTCTTCATTATAAGTAGAACCGAAGCTGTGTTAATTAATAGTAATGACTTCATTATTAGTAGAAACGAGGCTGTGTTAAGTAATAGTAATGTCTTCATTATAAGTAGAACCGAAGCTGTGTTAAGTAACAGTAATTTCTTCAGTAATAATATAACCTAAACTTTGTTAAGTAATTGTAATGTCTTCTTTATAAGTAGAAAAGAGGCTGTTTTAAGTAATAGTAATGTCTACCTTATAAGTGGAACAGAGGCTGTATTAAGTAATAGTAATGTCTTCATTATAAGTATAACCGAAGCTGTGTTATGTTATAGTAATGTCTTCATTATAAGTAGAACCGATGCTGTGTTAAGTAATAATAATGTCTTCATTATAAGTAGAACAGAAGCTGTGTTAAGTAATAGTAATATCTTCATTATAAGTAGATCAGAGGCTGTGTTAAGTAATAGTAATGTCTTCATTATAAGTAGAACCGATGCTGTGTTAAGTAATAGTAATGTCTTCTTTATAAGTAGAAACGAGGCTGTGTTAAGTAATAGTAATGCCTACCTATTAAGTGGAACAGAGACTGTGTTAAGTAATTGTAATGTCTACCTTATAAGTGGAACAGAGGCTGTGTTAAGTAATAGTAATGTCTTCATTATAAGTAGAACCGAGGCTGTGTTAAGTAATAGTAATGTTTTCATTATAAGTACAACCGAAGCTGTGTTAAGTAATTGTAATGTCTTCATTATAAGTAGAACCGAAGCTGTGTTAAGTAATAGTAATGTCTTCTTTATAAGTAGAAACGAGGCTGTATTAAGTAATAGTAATGCCTACCTATTAAGTTGAACAGAGGCTGTGTAAAGTAATTGTAATGTCTACCTTATAATTGGAACAGAGACTGTGCTAAGTAATAGTAATGTTTTCATTGTAAATAGATACGATGCTACGTTAAGTAATAGTAATGTCTTCTCTATAAGTAGAACCGATGCTGTGTTAAGTAATAGTAATGTCTTCATTATAAGTAGAACCGAGGCTGTGTTAAGTAATAGTAATGTCTCTCTATAAGTAGAACCGAGGCTGTGTTAAGTAATAGTAATGTCTTCTCTGTTAGTAGAAACGAGGCTGTGTTAAGTAATAGTAATGTCTTCATTATAAGTAGAACAGAGGCTGTGTGAAGTAATAGTAATGTCTTCAATATAAGGAAAACCGAAGCTGTGTTAAGTAATGTCTTTATTATAAGTAGAACCGAGGCTGTGTTAAGTAAAAGTAACTCTTCTCTGTATAAGTAGAACTGAGGCTGTGTTAAGTAATAATAATGTCTTCATTATAAGTAGAACCGAATATGTGTTAAGTAATAGTAATGTTTTCATTATAAGTAGAACCGAGTCTGTGTTAAGTAATAGTAATATCTTCAATATAAGTAGAATCGAAGCTGTATTAAGTAATGTCTTAATTATAAGTAGAACCGAAGCTGTGTTAAGTAGTAACAGTAATGTCTTCTCTATAAGTAGAACCGAAGCTGTGTTAAGTAATAGTAATGTCTTCTCTGTAATTACAACCGAGGCTGTGTTAAGTAATGGTAATGTCTTCATTATAAGTAGAAACGAGGCTGTGTTAAATAATAGTAATGCCTACCTGTTAGTGGAACAGAGGCTGTGTTAAGTAATTGTAATGTCTACATTATAAGTGGAACAGAAGCTGTGTTAAGTAATAGTAATGTCTACCTTATAAGTGGAACAGAGACTGTCTTAAGTAACAGTAATGTTTTCTCTGTAAGTAGAACCGAGGCTGTGTTTAGTAATAGTTATGTCTTCTCTATATGTAGAACCGATGCTGTGTTAAGTAATAGTAATGTCTTCAATATAAGTAGAACCGATGCTGTGTTAAGTAATTGTAATGTCTTCATTATAACAAGAACAGAGGCTATGTTAAGTAATAGTAATGTCTTCATTATAAGTAGAACCGAGGCTGTGATAAGTAAAAGTAATGTCTTCTCTATAAGTAGAAACGAGGCTGTGTTAGGTAATAGTAATGTCTTCTTTATAAGTAGAAACGAGGCTGTGTTAAGTAATACTAATGCCTACCTATTAAGTGGAATAGAGGCTGTGTTAAGTAATTGTAATGTCTACCTTATAAGTGGAACAGAGGCTGTGTTATGTAATAGTAATATCTACCTTATAAAAGGAACAGAGACTGTGTTAAGTAATAGTAATGTCTTCATTATAAATAGAACCGATGCTGTGTTAAGTAATAGTAATGTCTTCATTATAAGTAGAACCGATGCTGTGTTAAGTAATAGTAATGTCTTCATTATAAGTAGAACCGAAGCTGTGTTAAGTAATAGTAATGTCTTCTCATTATAAGTAGAACAGGGCTGTGTTAAGTAATAGTAATGTCTTCATTATAAGTAGAACCGAGGCTGTGTTAAGTAATAGTAATGTCTTCATTATAAGTAGAACAGAGGCTGTGTTAAGTAATAGTAATGTCTTCATTATAAGTAGAACCGAGGCTGTGTTAAGTAATAGTAATGTCTTCATTATAAGTAGAACCGAAGCTGTGTTAAGTAATAGTAATGTCTTCATTATAAGTAGAACCGAAGCTGTGTTAAGTAATAGTAATGTCTTCTTTATAAGTAGAAACGAGGCTGTGTTAAGTAATAGTAATGTCTTCATTATAAGTAGAACAGAGGCTGTGTTAAGTAATAGTAATGTCTTCATTATAAGTACAACCGAAGCTGTGTTAAGTAATAGTAATGTCTTCATTATAAGTAGAACCGATGCTGTGTTAAGTAATAGTAATGTCTTCATTATAAGTAGAACCGAGGCTGTGTTAAGTAATAGTAATGTCTTCATTATAAGTAGAAACGAGGCTGTGTTAAGTAATAGTAATGTCTTCATTATAAGTAGAACAGAGGCTGTGTTAAGTAATAGTAATGTCTTGTCTTTATAAGTAGAACCGAAGCTGTGTTAAGTAATAGTAATGTCTTCATTATAAGTAGAACCGAGGCTGTGTTAAGTAAAGTAATAGTAGGCTGTGTTAAGTAATAGTAATGTCTTCATTATAAGTAGAACCGAGGCTGTGTTAAGTAATAGTAATGTCTTCATTATAAGTAGAACCGAGGCTGTGTTAAGTAATAGTAATGTCTTCATTATAAGTAGAACAGAGGCTGTGTTAAGTAATAGTAATGTCTTCATTATAAGTAGAACCGAGGCTGTGTTAAGTAATAGTAATGTCTTCATTATAAGTAGAACCGAGGCTGTGTTAAGTAATAGTAATGTCTTCATTATAAGTAGAACAGAGGCTGTGTTAAGTAATAGTAATGTCTTCATTATAAGTAGAACCGAAGCTGTGTTAAGTAATAGTAATGTCTTCATTATAAGTAGAACCGATGCTGTGTTAAGTAATAGTAATGTCTTCATTATAAGTAGAACAGAAGCTGTGTTAAGTAATAGTAATGTCTTCATTATAAGTAGAACCGAGGCTGTGTTAAGTAATAGTAATGTCTTCATTATAAGTAGAACCGATGCTGTGTTAAGTAATAGTAATGTCTTCATTATAAGTAGAAACGAGGCTGTGTTAAGTAATAGTAATGTCTTCATTATAAGTAGAACCGAGGCTGTGTTAAGTAATAGTAATGTCTTCATTATAAGTAGAACCAGAGGCTGTGTTAAGTAATAGTAATGTCTTCATTATAAGTAGAACCGAGGCTGTGTTAAGTAATAGTAATGTCTTCATTATAAGTAGAACCGAAGCTGTGTTAAGTAATAGTAATGTCTTCATTATAAGTAGAACCGAAGCTGTGTTAAGTAATAGTAATGTCTTCTTTATAAGTAGAAACGAGGCTGTGTTAAGTAATAGTAATGCCTACCTATTAAGTTGAACAGAGGCTGTGTTAAGTAATTGTAATGTCTACCTTATAAGTGGAACAGAGACTGTGTTAAGTAATAGTAATGTCTTCATTATAAGTAGAACCGAGGCTGTGTTAAGTAATAGTAATGTCTTCTCTATAAGTAGAACCGAGGCTGTGTTAAGTAATAGTAATGTCTCTATTAGTAGAAACGAGGCTGTGTTAAGTAATAGTAATGTCTTCATTATAAGTAGAACAGAGGCTGTGTTAAGTAATAGTAATGTCTTCATTATAAGTAGAACCGAAGCTGTGTTAAGTAATAGTAATGTCTTTATTATAAGTAGAACCGAGGCTGTGTTAAGTAATAGTAATGTCTTCATTATAAGTAGAACCGAGGCTGTGTTAAGTAATAGTAATGTCTTCATTATAAGTAGAACCGAAGGCTGTGTTAAGTAATAGTAATGTCTTCATTATAAGTAGAACCGAGTCTGTGTTAAGTAATAGTAATGTCTTCAATATAAGTAGAACCGAAGCTGTATTAATAGTAATGTCTTCATTATAAGTAGAACCGAAGCTGTGTTAAGTAATAGTAATGTCTTCATTATAAGTAGAACCGAAGCTGTGTTAAGTAATAGTAATGTCTTCTCTATAAGTAGAACCGAGGCTGTGTTAAGTAATAGTAATGTCTTCATTATAAGTAGAAACGAGGCTGTGTTAAGTAATAGTAATGTCTACCTGTTAAGTGGAACAGAGGCTGTGTTAAGTAATAGTAATGTCTTCATTATAAGTAGAACAGAAGCTGTGTTAAGTAATAGTAATGTCTTCCTTATAAGTAGAACAGAGACTGTGTTAAGTAATAGTAATGTCTTCTCTATAAGTAGAACCGAGGCTGTGTTAAGTAATAGTAATGTCTTCATTATAAGTAGAACCGAAGCTGTGTTAAGTAATAGTAATGTCTTCTTTATAAGTAGAAAAGAGGCTGTGTTAAGTAATAGTAATGTCTTCATTATAAGTAGAACAGAGGCTGTGTTAAGTAATAGTAATGTCTTCATTATAAGTAGAACCGAAGCTGTGTTAAGTAATAGTAATGTCTTCATTATAAGTAGAACCGATGCTGTGTTAAGTAATAGTAATGTCTTCATTATAAGTAGAACAGAAGCTGTGTTAAGTAATAGTAATGTCTTCATTATAAGTAGAACAGAGGCTGTGTTAAGTAATAGTAATGTCTTCATTATAAGTAGAACTGATGCTGTGTTAAGTAATAGTAATGTCTTCATTATAAGTAGAAACGAGGCTGTGTTAAGTAATAGTAATGTCTCACCATTATAAGTAGAACAGAGACTGTGTTAAGTAATAGTAATGTCTTCATTATAAGTAGAACAGAGGCTGTGTTAAGTAATAGTAATGTCTTCATTATAAGTAGAACCGAGGCTGTGTTAAGTAATAGTAATGTCTTCATTATAAGTAGAACCGAAGCTGTGTTAAGTAATAGTAATGTCTTCATTATAAGTAGAACCGAAGCTGTGTTAAGTAATAGTAATGTCTTCTTTATAAGTAGAAACGAGGCTGTGTTAAGTAATAGTAATGTCTACCATATATAAGTAGAACCGAGGCTGTGTTAAGTAATAGTAATGTCTTCATTATAAGTAGAACAGAGGCTGTGTTAAGTAATAGTAATGTTTTCATTTATAAGTAGAACGATGCTGTGTTAAGTAATAGTAATGTCTTCATTATAAGTAGAACCGAGGCTGTGTTAAGTAATAGTAATGTCTCTCATTATAAGTAGAACCGAGGCTGTGTTAAGTAATAGTAATGTCTTCATTATAAGTAGAACCGAAGCTGTGTTAAGTAATAGTAATGTCTTTATTATAAGTAGAACCGAGGCTGTGTTAAGTAATAGTAATGTCTTCATTATAAGTAGAACCGATGCTGTGTTAAGTAATAGTAATGTCTTCATTATAAGTAGAACCGATGCTGTGTTAAGTAATAGTAATGTCTTCATTATAAGTAGAACCGATGCTGTGTTAAGTAATAGTAATGTCTTCATTATAAGTAGAACCGAAGCTGTGTTAAGTAATAGTAATGTCTTCTATAAGTAGAACAGAGGCTGTGTTAAGTAATAGTAATGTCTTCATTATAAGTAGAACAGAGGCTGTGTTAAGTAATAGTAATGTCTTCATTATAAGTAAAACCGAAGCTGTGTTAAGTAATAGTAATGTCTTCATTATAAGTAGAACCGAAGCTGTGTTAAGTAATAGTAATGTCTTCATTATAAGTAGAACCGATGCTGTGTTAAGTAATAGTAATGTCTTCATTATAAGTAGAACCGAGGCTGTGTGAAGTAATAGTAATGTCTTCATTATAAGTAGAACAGAGGCTGTGTTAAGTAATAGTAATGTCTTCATATATAAGTAGAACCGAAGCTGTGTTAAGTAATAGTAATGTCTTCATTATAAGTAGAACAGAGGCTGTGTTAAGTAATAGTAATGTCTTCATTATAAGTAGAACCGAGGCTGTGTTAAGTAATAGTAATGTCTTCATTATAAGTAGAACCGAGGCTGTGTTAAGTAGTAGTAATGTCTTCATTATAAGTAGAACCGAAGCTGTGTTAAGTAATAGTAATGTCTTCATTATAAGTAGAACCGAAGCTGTGTTAAGTAATAGTAATGTCTTCATTATATTATAAGTAGAAACGAGGCTGTGTTAAGTAATAGTAATGTCTTCATTATAAGTAGAACCGAAGCTGTGTTAAGTAATAGTAATGTCTTCATTATAAGTAGAACAGAGGCTGTGTTAAGTAATAGTAATGTCTTCATTATAAGTAGAACAGAGGCTGTGTTAAGTAATAGTAATGTCTTCATTATAAGTAGAACCGAGGCTGTGTTAAGTAATAGTAATGTCTTCATTATAAGTAGAACCGAAGCTGTGTTAAGTAATAGTAATGTCTTCATTATAAGTAGAACCGAAGCTGTGTTAAGTAATAGTAATGTCTTCTTTATAAGTAGAAACGAGGCTGTGTTAAGTAATAGTAATGTCTTCATTATAAGTAGAACAGAGGCTGTGTTAAGTAATAGTAATGTCTTCATTATAAGTAGAACAGAGGCTGTGTTAAGTAATAGTAATGTCTTCATTATAAGTAGAACCGATGCTGTGTTAAGTAATAGTAATGTCTTCATTATAAGTAGAACCGATGCTGTGTTAAGTAATAGTAATGTCTTCATTATAAGTAGAACAGAGGCTGTGTTAAGTAATAGTAATGTCTTCATTATAAGTAGAACAGAGGCTGTGTTAAGTAATAGTAATGTCTTCATTATAAGTAGAACCGATGCTGTGTTAAGTAATAGTAATGTCTTCATTATAAGTAGAACAGAAGCTGTGTTAAGTAATAGTAATGTCTTCATTATAAGTAGAACAGAGCTGTGTTAAGTAATAGTAATGTCTTCATTATAAGTAGAACCGATGCTGTGTTAAGTAATAGTAATGTCTTCACCTATTAAGTAGAACAGAGAGCTGTGTTAAGTAATAGTAATGTCTTCATTATAAGTAGAACAGAGGCTGTGTTAAGTAATAGTAATGTCTTCATTATAAGTAGAACCGAGGCTGTGTTAAGTAATAGTAATGTCTTCATTATAAGTAGAACCGAAGCTGTGTTAAGTAATAGTAATGTCTTCATTATAAGTAGAACCGAAGCTGTGTTAAGTAATAGTAATGTCTTCTTTATAAGTAGAAACGAGGCTGTGTTAAGTAATAGTAATGTCTTCCATATAAGTAGAACAGAGGCTGTGTTAAGTAATAGTAATGTCTTCCTTATAAGTAGAACAGAGACTGTGTTAAGTAATAGTAATGTCTTCATTATAAATAGAACGATGCTGTGTTAAGTAATAGTAATGTCTTCATTATAAGTAGAACCGATGCTGTGTTAAGTAATAGTAATGTCTTCATTATAAGTAGAACCGAGGCTGTGTTAAGTAATAGTAATGTCTTCTCTATAAGTAGAACCGAGGCTGTGTTAAGTAATAGTAATGTCTCATTATAAGTAGAAACGAGGCTGTGTTAAGTAATAGTAATGTCTTCATTATAAGTAGAACCGAGGCTGTGTTAAGTAATAGTAATGTCTCATTATTATAAGTAGAACCGAGGCTGTATTAAGTAGAACCGAGGCTGTGTTAAGTAAGTGTCTTCTTATATAAGTAGAACCGAGGCTGTGTTAAGTAATAGTAATGTCTTCATTATAAGTAGAACCGAAGCTGTGTTAAGTAATAGTAATGTCTTCATTATAAGTAGAACCGAAGCTGTGTTTAAGTAATGTCTTAATTATAAGTAGAACCGAAGCTGTGTTAAGTAATAGTAATGTCTTCTCTATAAGTAGAACCGAAGCTGTGTTAAGTAATAGTAATGTCTTCTCTATAAGTAGAACCGAGGCTGTGTTAAGTAATAGTAATGTCTTCATTATAAGTAGAAACGAGGCTGTGTTAAGTAATAGTAATGTCTTCTATTAGTGGAACAGAGGCTGTGTTAAGTAATAGTAATGTCTTCATTATAAGTAGAACAGAAGCTGTGTTAAGTAATAGTAATGTCTACCTTATAAGTGGAACAGAGACTGTGTTAAGTAATAGTAATGTTTTCTCTGTAAGTAGAACCGAGGCTGTGTTTAGTAATAGTTATGTCTTCTCTATATGTAGAACCGATGCTGTGTTAAGTAATAGTAATGTCTTCAATATAAGTAGAACCGATGCTGTGTTAAGTAATTGTAATGTCTTCATTATAACAAGAACAGAGGCTATGTTAAGTAATAGTAATGTCTTCATTATAAGTAGAACCGAGGCTGTGATAAGTAAAAGTAATGTCTTCTCTATAAGTAGAAACGAGGCTGTGTTAGGTAATAGTAATGTCTTCTTTATAAGTAGAAACGAGGCTGTGTTAAGTAATACTAATGCCTACCTATTAAGTGGAACAGAGGCTGTGTTAAGTAATTGTAATGTCTACCTTATAAGTGGAACAGAGGCTGTGTTATGTAATAGTAATATCTACCTTATAAAAGGAACAGAGACTGTGCTAAGTAATAGTAATGTCTTCATTATAAATAGAACCGATGCTGTGTTAAGTAATAGTAATGTCTTCTCTATACGTAGAACCGATGCTGTGTTAAGTAATAGTAATGTCTTCATTATAAGTAGAACCGAAGCTGTGTTAAGTAATAGTAATGTCTTCTCTGTAAGTAGAACAGGGGCTGTGTGAAGTAATAGTAACGTCTTCTCTGTTAGTAGAACCGAGGCTGTGTTAAGTAATAGTAATGTCTTCATTATAAGTAGAACAGAGGCTGTGTTAAGTTATAGTAATGTCTTCAATATAAGTAAAACCAAAGCTGTGTTAAGTAATAGTAATGTCTTCATTATAAGTAGATCAGAGTCTGTGTTAAGTTATAGTAATGTCTTCATTATAAGTAGAACCGAAGCTGTGTTAAGTAATAGTAATGTCTTCATTATAAGTAGAACCGAGGCTGTGTTAAGTAGTAGTAATGTCTTCATTATAAGTAAAACCGAAGTTGTGTTAAGTAATAGTAATGTCTTCATTATAAGTAGAACCGAAGCTGTGTTAATTAATAGTAATGTCTTCATTATTAGTAGAGACGAGGCTGTGTTAAGTAATAGTAATGTCTTCATTATAAGTAGAACCGAAGCTGTGTTAAGTAACAGTAATTTCTTCAGTATTAATAGAACCTAGACTGTGTTAAGTAATTGTAGTGTCTTCTTTATAAGTAGAACCGAGGCTGTTTTAAGTAATAGTAATGTCTACCTTATAAGTGGAACAGAGGCTGTGTTAAGTAAAAGTAATGTCTTTTCTATAAGTAGAACAGATACTGTTATAAGCAGTAATAATGCCTTCTTTATAAGTTAAATAGAGACTGTGTTAAGTAACAGTAATGTCTTCTTTATAAGAGGAACATAAGCTGTGTTAAGAAATAGTAATGTCTTCTTTATAAGAGGAACATAAGCTGTGTTAAGAAATAGTAATGTCTTCTTTATAAGTAGAACCGATGCTGTGTTGAGTAATAGAAATGTCTTCATTATAAGTAGAACAGAGGCTGTGTTAAGTAATAGTAATTTCTTCATTATAAGTAAAACAGAGGCTGTCTTAAGTAATAGTAATGTCTTCATTATAAGTAGAACAAAGGCTGTGTTAAGTAATAGTAATGTCTTCAAAATAAGTTGAACCAAAGCTGTGTTAAGTAATAGTAATGTCTTCATTATAAGTAGAACCGAAGGTGTGTTAAGTAATAGTAATGTAGAACCGAGACTGTCTTAAGTAATAGTTATAAGTAGAACCGAAGCTGTTTTAAGTAATAGTAATATCTTCATTATAAGTAGAATCGAAGCTGTGTAAAGTAATAGTAATGACCTCATTATAAGTAGATCAGAGTCTGTGTTAAGTAATAGTAATGTCTTCATTATAAGTAGAACCGAGGCTGTGTCAAATAGTAGTATTGTCTTCATTATAAGTAAAACCGAAACTGTGTTAAGTAATAGTAATGTCTTCATTATAAGTAGAACCGAAGCTGTGTTAAGTAATAGTAATTTCTTCATTATTAATAGAACCTAAACTTTGTTAAGTAATTGTAATGTCTTCTTTATAAGTAGAAAAGAGGCTGTTTTAAGTAATAGTAATGTCTACCTTATAAGTGGAACAGAGGCTGTATGAAGTAATAGTAATGCCAACCTATTAAGTGGAACAGAGACTGTGCCATTATTAAGTGGAACAGAGACTGTGCTAAGTAATAGTAATGTCTTCATTATAAGTAGAACCGATGCTGTGTTAAGTAATAATAATGTCTTCATTATAAGAAGAACAGAAGCTGTGTTAAGTAATAGTAATGTCTTCATTATAAGTAGAACCGATGCTGTGTTAAGTAATAGTAATGTCTTCATTATAAGTAGAACCGATGCTGTGTTAAGTAATAGTAATGTCTTCATTATAAGTAGAACCGAGGCTGTGTTAAGTAATAGTAATGTCTTCATTATAAGTAGAACCGAGGCTGTGTTTAGTAATATTAATGTCTTCAATATAAGTAGAACCGAAGCTGTATTAAGTAATAGTAAAGTCTTCATTATAAGTAGAACCAAAGCTGTGTTAAGTAATAGTAATGTTTTCTCTATAAGTAGAACCGATGCTGTGTTAAGTAATAGTAATGTCTTCATTATAAGTAGAACAGAGGCTGTGTTAAGTAATAGTAATGTCTTCATTATAAGTAGAACCAAAGCTGTGTTAAGTAATAGTAATGTCTTCATTATAAGTAGAACCGATGCTGTGTTAAGTAATAGTAATGTCTTCATTATAAGTAGAACAGAAGCTGTGTTAAGTAATAGTAATGTCTTCATTATAAGTAGATCAGAGGCTGTGTTAAGTAATAGTAATGTCTTCATTATAAGTAGAACCGATGCTGTGTTATGTAATAGTAATGTCTTCATTATAAGTAGAACCGAGGCTGTGTTAAGTAATAGTAATGCCTACCTATTAAGTGGAACAGAGGCTGTGTTAAGTAATTGTAATGTCTACCTTATAAGTGGAACAGAGACTGTCTTAAGTAATAGTAATGTTTTCTCTGTAAGTAGAACCGAGGCTGTGTTTAGTAATATTAATGTCTTCAATATAAGTAGAACCGAAGCTGTGTTAAGTAATAGTAATGTCTTCATTATAAGTAGATCAGAGTCTGTGTTAAGTAATAGTAATGTCTTCATTATAAGTAGAACCGAAGCTGTGTTAAGTAATAGTAATGTCTTCATTATAAGTAGAACCGATGCTGTGTTAAGTAATAGTAATGTCTTCATTATAAGTAGAACCGAGGCTGTGTTAAGTAATAGTAATGTCTTCTCTATAAGTAGAAACGAGGCTGTGTTAAGTAATAGTAATGTCTTCATTATAAGTAGAACAGAGGCTGTGTTAAGTAATAGTAATGTCTTCTTATAAGTAGAACCGAAGCTGTGTTAAGTAATAGTAATGTAATGTCTTCATTATAAGTAGAACCGAGGCTGTTATAAGTAGAACAGAAGGCTGTGTTAAGTAATAGTAATGTCTTCATTATAAGTAGAACCGAGGCTGTGTTAAGTAATAGTAATGTCTTCATTATAAGTAGAACCGAAGCTGTGTTAATTAATAGTAATGACTTCATTATTAGTAGAAACGAGGCTGTGTTAAGTAATAGTAATGTCTTCATTATAAGTAGAACCGAAGCTGTGTTAAGTAATAGTAATGTCTTCATTATAATAGAACCGAAACTGTGTTAAGTAATAGTAATGTCTTCTTTATAAGTAGAACCGAGGCTGTGTTAAGTAATAGTAATGTCTTCATTATAAGTAGAACAGAGGCTGTGTTAAGTAATAGTAATGTCTTCATTATAAGTAGAACCGAGGCTGTGTTAAGTAATAGTAATGTCTTCATTATAAGTAGAACCGAAGCTGTGTTAAGTAATAGTAATGTCTTCATTATAAATAGAACCGAAACTGTGTTAAGTAATAGTAATGTCTTCTTTATAAGTAGAAAAGAGGCTGTGTTAAGTAATAGTAATGTCTACCTTATAAGTGGAACAGAGGCTGTGTTAAGTAATAGTAATGTCTTCATTATAAGTAGAACCGAAGCTGTGTTAAGTAATAGTAATGTCTTCATTATAAGTAGAACCGATGCTGTGTTAAGTAATAGTAATGTCTTCATTATAAGTAGAACAGAGGCTGTGTTAAGTAATAGTAATGTCTTCATTATAAGTAGAACCGAGGCTGTGTTAAGTAATAGTAATGTCTTCATTATAAGTAGAACCGAGGCTGTGTTAAGTAATAGTAATGTCTTCATTATAAGTAGAACAGAGGCTGTGTTAAGTAATAGTAATGTCTTCCTTATAAGTAGAACAGAGGCTGTGTTAAGTAATAGTAATGTCTTCATTATAAGTAGAACCGAGGCTGTGTTAAGTAATAGTAATGTCTTCATTATAAGTAGAACCGAGGCTGTGTTAAGTAATAGTAATGTCTTCATTATAAGTACAACCGAAGCTGTGTTAAGTAATTGTAATGTCTTCATTATAAGTAGAACCGAAGCTGTGTTAAGTAATAGTAATGTCTTCTTTATAAGTAGAAACGAGGCTGTGTTAAGTAATAGTAATGCCCACCTATTAAGTAGAACAGAGGCTGTGTTAAGTAATAGTAATGTCTTCATTATAAGTAGAACAGAGACTGTGTTAAGTAATAGTAATGTCTTCATTATAAATAGAACGATGCTGTGTTAAGTAATAGTAATGTCTTCTCTATAAGTAGAACCGATGCTGTGTTAAGTAATAGTAATGTCTTCATTATAAGTAGAACAGAGGCTGTGTTAAGTAATAGTAATGTCTTCATTATAAGTAGAACCAAAGCTGTGTTAAGTAATAGTAATGTCTTCATTATAAGTAGAACAGAGGCTGTGTTAAGTAATAGTAATGTCTTCATTATAAGTAGAACCGAAGCTGTGTTAAGTAATAGTAATGTCTTCATTATAAGTAGAACCGAGGCTGTGTTAAGTAATAGTAATGTCTTCATTATAAGTAGAACCGAGGCTGTGTTAAGTAATAGTAATGTCTGTGTTAAGTAATAGTAATGTCATTATAAGTAGAACCGAAGCTGTGTTAAGTAATAGTAATGTCTTCATTATAAGTAGAGACGAGGCTGTGTTAAGTAATAGTAATGTCTTCATTATAAGTAGAACCGAAGCTGTGTTAAGTAATAGTAATTTCTTCATTATTAATAGAACCTAGACTGTGTTAAGTAATTGTAATGTCTTCTTTATAAGTAGAACCGAGGCTGTTTTAAGTAATAGTAATGTCTACCTTATAAGTGGAACAGAGGCTGTGTTAAGTAAAAGTAATGTCTTTCTATAAGTAGAACAGATACTGTTATAAGCAGTAATAATGCCTTCTTTATAAGTTAAATAGAGACTGTGTTAAGTAATAGTAATGTCTTCTTTATAAGAGGAACATAAGCTGTGTTAAAAAATAGTAATGTCTTCTTTATAAGTAGAACCGATGCTGTGTTAAGTAATAGTAATGTCTTCATTATAAGTAGAACCGAGGCTGTGTTAGTAAAATGTCTTCATTATAAGTAGAACAGAGGCTGTGTTAAGTAATAGTAATGTCTTCATTATAAGTAAAACAGAGGCTGTCTTAAGCAATAGTAATGTCTTCATTATAAGTAGAACAAAGGCTGTGTTAAGTAATAGTAATGTCTTCATTATAAGTACAACCGAAGGTGTGTTAAGTAATAGTAATGTCTTCATTATAAGTAGAACCGAGACTGTGTTAAGTAATAGTAATGTCTTCATTATAAGTAGAACCGAAGCTGTGTTAAGTAATAGTAATATCTTCATTATAAGTAGAACCGAAGCTGTGTTAAGTAATAGTAATGTCCTCATTATAAGTAGAACAGAATCTGTGTTAAGTAATAGTAATGTCTTCATTATAAGTAGAACCGAGGCTGTGTTAAATAGTAGTAATGTCTTCATTATAAGTAAAACCGAAACTGTGTTAAGTAATAGTAATGTCTTCATTATAAGTAGAACCGAAGCTGTGTTAAGTAATAGTAATTTCTTCATTATTAATAGAACCGAAACTGTGTTAAGTAATAGTAATGTCTTCTTTATAAGTAGAAAAGAGGCTGTGTTAAGTAATAGTAATGTCTACCTTATAAGTGGAACAGAGGCTGTATGAAGTAATAGTAATGTCAACCTATTAAGTGGAACAGAGACTGTGTTAAGTAATAGTAATGTCTTCATTATAAGTAGAACAGAGCTGTGTTAAGTAATAGTAATGTCTTCATTATAAGTAGAACCGATGCTGTGTTAAGTAATAGTAATGTCTTCATTATAAGTAGAACAGAAGCTGTGTTAAGTAATAGTAATGTCTTCATTATAAGTAGAACAGAGGCTGTGTTAAGTAATAGTAATGTCTTCATTATAAGTAGAACCGAGGCTGTGTTAAGTAATAGTAATGTCTTCATTATAAGTAGAACCGAGGCTGTGTTAAGTAATAGTTATCTCTTCATTATAAGTAGAACCGAGGCTGTGTTAAGTAATAGTAATGTCTTCATTATAAGTAGAACCGAAGCTGTATTAAGTAATAGTAAAGTCTTCATTATAAGTAGAACCAAAGCTGTGTTAAGTAATAGTAATGTCTTCATTATAAGTAGAACCGATGCTGTGTTAAGTAATAGTAATGTCTTCATTATAAGTAGAACAGAGGCTGTGTTAAGTAATAGTAATGTCTTCATTATAAGTAGAACCGAAGCTGTGTTAAGTAATAGTAATGTCTTCATTATAAGTAGAACCGATGCTGTGTTAAGTAATAGTAATGTCTTCATTATAAGTAGAACAGAAGCTGTGTTAAGTAATAGTAATGTCTTCATTATAAGTAGAACAGAGGCTGTGTTAAGTAATAGTAATGTCTTCATTATAAGTAGAACCGATGCTGTGTTATGTAATAGTAATGTCTTCATTATAAGTAGAACCGAAGCTGTGTTAAGTAATAGTAATGTCTTCTTTATAAGTAGAAACGAGGCTGTGTTAAGTAATAGTAATGCCTACCTATTAAGTGGAACAGAGGCTGTGTTAAGTAATAGTAATGTCTTCCTTATAAGTAGAACAGAGGCTGTGTTAAGTAATAGTAATGTCTTCATTATAAGTAGAACCGAGGCTGTGTTTAGTAAGATTAATGTCTTCAATATAAGTAGAACCGAAGCTGTGTTAAGTAATAGTAATGTCTTCATTATAAGTAGATCAGAGTCTGTGTTAAGTAATAGTAATGTCTTCATTATAAGTACAACCGAAGCTGTGTTAAGTAATAGTAATGTCTTCATTATAAGTAGAACCGAGGCTGTGTTAAGTAATAGTAATGTCTTCATTATAAGTAGAACCGAGGCTGTGTTAAGTAATAGTAATGTCTTCATTATAAGTAGAACCGAGGCTGTGTTAAGTAATAGTAATGTCTTCATTATAAGTAGAACAGAGGCTGTGTTAAGTAATAGTAATGTCTTCATTATAAGTAGAACCGAAGCTGTGTTAAGTAATAGTAATGTCTTCTCTGTAAGTAGAACCGAGGCTGTGTTAAGTAATAGTAATGTCTTCATTATAAGTAGAACCGAAGCTGTGTTAAGTAATAGTAATGTCTTCATTATAAGTAGAACCGAAGCTGTGTTAAGTAATAGTAATGTCTTCATTATAAGTAGAACCGAAGCTGTGTTAAGTAATAGTAATGTCTTCATTATAAGTAGAACCGAGGCTGTGTTAAGTAATAGTAATGTCTTCTTTATAAGTAGAACCGAGGCTGTGTTAAGTAATAGTAATGTCTTCATTATAAGTAGAACAGAGGCTGTGTTAAGTAATAGTAATGTCTTCATTATAAGTAGAACCGAGGCTGTGTTAAGTAATAGTAATGTCTTCATTATAAGTAGAACCGAAGCTGTGTTAAGTAATAGTAATGTCTTCATTATAAGTAGAACAGAGGCTGTGTTAAGTAATAGTAATGTCTTCTTTATAAGTAGAAAAGAGGCTGTGTTAAGTAATAGTAATGTCTTCATTATAAGTAGAACAGAGGCTGTGTTAAGTAATAGTAATGTCTTCATTATAAGTAGAACCGAAGCTGTGTTAAGTAATAGTAATGTCTTCATTATAAGTAGAACCGATGCTGTGTTAAGTAATAGTAATGTCTTCATTATAAGTAGAACCAGAAGCTGTGTTAAGTAATAGTAATGTCTTCATTATAAGTAGAACAGAGGCTGTGTTAAGTAATAGTAATGTCTTCATTATAAGTAGAACCGAGGCTGTGTTAAGTAATAGTAATGTCTTCATTATAAGTAGAACCGAGGCTGTGTTAAGTAATAGTAATGTCTTCATTATAAGTAGAACCGAGGCTGTGTTAAGTAATAGTAATGTCTTCATTATAAGTAGAACAGAGGCTGTGTTAAGTAATAGTAATGTCTTCATTATAAGTAGAACCGAGGCTGTGTTAAGTAATAGTAATGTCTTCATTATAAGTAGAACCGAAGCTGTGTTAAGTAATAGTAATGTCTTCATTATAAGTAGAACAGAGACTGTGTTAAGTAATAGTAATGTCTTCTCTATAGTAAGTAGAACCGAGGCTGTGTTAAGTAATAGTAATGTCTTCTCTATATGTAGAACCGATGCTGTGTTAAGTAATAGTAATGTCTTCAATATAAGTAGAACCGATGCTGTGTTAAGTAATTGTAATGTCTTCATTATAACAAGAACAGAGGCTATGTTAAGTAATAGTAATGTCTTCATTATAAGTAGAACCGAGGCTGTGTTAAGTAAAAGTAATGTCTTCTCTATAAGTAGAAACGAGGCTGTGTTAGGTAATAGTAATGTCTTCTTTATAAGTAGAAACGAGGCTGTGTTAAGTAATACTAATGCCTACCTATTAAGTGGAATAGAGGCTGTGTTAAGTAATTGTAATGTCTACCTTATAAGTGGAACAGAGGCTGTGTTATGTAATAGTAATATCTACCTTATAAAAGGAACAGAGACTGTGTTAAGTAATAGTAATGTCTTCATTATAAATAGAACCGATGCTGTGTTAAGTAATAGTAATGTCTTCATTATAAGTAGAACCGATGCTGTGTTAAGTAATAGTGTTAGTAGAACCGAGGCTGTGTTAAGTAATAGTAATGTCTTCATTATAAGTAGAACAGAGGCTGTGTTAAGTAATAGTAATGTCTTCTCTATAAGTAGAACCGAGGCTGTGTTAAGTAATAGTAATGTCTTCATTATAAGTAGAACAGAGGCTGTGTTAAGTTATAGTAATGTCTTCAATATAAGTAGAACCGAAGCTGTGTTAAGTAATAGTAATGTCTTCATTATAAGTAGAACCGAGGCTGTGTTAAGTAATAGTAATGTCTTCATTATAAGTAAAACCGAAGTTGTGTTAAGTAATAGTAATGTCTTCATTATAAGTAGAACCGAAGCTGTGTTAATTAATAGTAATGACTTCATTATTAGTAGAGACGAGGCTGTGTTAAGTAATAGTAATGTCTTCATTATAAGTAGAACCGAAGCTGTGTTAAGTAACAGTAATTTCTTCAGTATTAATAGAACCTAGACTGTGTTAAGTAATTGTAGTGTCTTCTTTATAAGTAGAACCGAGGCTGTTTTAAGTAATAGTAATGTCTACCTTATAAGTGGAACAGAGGCTGTGTTAAGTAAAAGTAATGTCTTTTCTATAAGTAGAACAGATACTGTTATAAGCAGTAATAATGCCTTCTTTATAAGTTAAATAGAGACTGTGTTAAGTAACAGTAATGTCTTCTTTATAAGAGGAACATAAGCTGTGTTAAGAAATAGTAATGTCTTCTTTATAAGAGGAACATAAGCTGTGTTAAGAAATAGTAATGTCTTCTTTATAAGTAGAACCGATGCTGTGTTGAGTAATAGAAATGTCTTCATTATAAGTAGAACAGAGGCTGTGTTAAGTAATAGTAATTTCTTCATTATAAGTAAAACAGAGGCTGTCTTAAGTAATAGTAATGTCTTCATTATAAGTAGAACAAAGGCTGTGTTAAGTAATAGTAATGTCTTCAAAATAAGTTGAACCAAAGCTGTGTTAAGTAATAGTAATGTCTTCATTATAAGTACAACCGAAGGTGTGTTAAGTAATAGTAATGTCTTCATTATAATTAGAACCGAGACTGTCTTAAGTAATAGTAATATCTTCATTATAAATAGAACCGAAGCTGTTTTAAGTAATAGAAATATCTTCATTATAAGTAGAATCGAAGCTGTGTAAAGTAATAGTAATGACCTCATTATAAGTAGATCAGAGTCTGTGTTAAGTAATAGTAATGTCTTCATTATAAGTAGAACCGAGGCTGTGTCAAATAGTAGTATTGTCTTCATTATAAGTAAAACCGAAACTGTGTTAAGTAATAGTAATGTCTTCATTATAAGTAGAACCGAAGCTGTGTTAAGTAATAGTAATTTCTTCATTATTAATAGAACCTAAACTTTGTTAAGTAATTGTAATGTCTTCTTTATAAGTAGAAAAGAGGCTGTTTTAAGTAATAGTAATGTCTACCTTATAAGTGGAACAGAGGCTGTATGAAGTAATAGTAATGCCAACCTATTAAGTGGAACAGAGACTGTGCTAAGTAATACTCATGTCTTCATTATAAGTAGAACCGATGCTGTGTTAAGTAATAATAATGTCTTCATTATAAGAAGAACAGAAGCTGTGTTAAGTAATAGTAATGTCTTCATTATAAGTAGAACAGAGGCTGTGTTAAGTAATAGTAATGTCTTTATTATAGGTAAAACCGATGCTGTGTTAAGTAATAGTAATGTCTTCATTATAAGTAGAACCGAGGCTGTGTTAAGTAATAGTAATGTCTTCATTATAAGTAGAACCGAGGCTGTGTTAAGTAATAGTAATGTCTTCATTATAAGTAGAACCGAGGCTGTGTTAAGTAATAGTAATGTCTTCATTATAAGTAGAACCGAAGCTGTGTTAAGTAATAGTAATGTCTTCATTATAAGTAGAACCGAAGCTGTGTTAAGTAATAGTAATGTCTTCATTATAAGTAGAACCGATGCTGTGTTAAGTAATAGTAATGTCTTCATTATAAGTAGAACCAAAGCTGTGTTATGTTATAGTAATGTCTTCATTATAAGTAGAACCGATGCTGTGTTAAGTAATAGTAATGTCTTCATTATAAGTAGAACAGAAGCTGTGTTAAGTAATAGTAATGTCTTCATTATAAGTAGAACAGAGGCTGTGTTAAGTAATAGTAATGTCTTCATTATAAGTAGAACCGATGCTGTGTTAAGTAATAGTAATGTCTTCATTATAAGTAGAACCGAATCTGTGTTAAGTAATAGTAATGTCTTCATTATAAGTAGAACCGATGCTGTGTTAAGTAAAAGTAATGTCTTCTCTATAAGTAGAAACGAGGCTGTGTTAAGTAATAGTAATGTCTTTATAAGTAGAAACGAGGCTGTGTTAAGTAATAGTAATGTCTACCTATTAAGTGGAACAGAGGCTGTGTTAAGTAATAGTAATGTCTTCATTATAAGTAGAACAGAGGCTGTGTTAAGTAATAGTAATGTCTTCATTATAAGTAGAACCGATGCTGTGTTAAGTAATAGTAATGTCTTCTTATAAGTAGAACCGATGCTGTGTTAAGTAATAGTAATGTCTTCATTATAAGTAGAACCGAGGCTGTGTTAAGTAATAGTAATGTCTTCTCTATAAGTAGAACAGAGGCTGTGTTAAGTAATAGTAATGTCTTCTTATAAGTAGAACCGAGGCTGTGTTAAGTAATAGTAATGTCTTCATTATAAGTAGAACAGAGGCTGTGTTAAGTAATAGTAATGTCTTCAATATAAGTAGAACCAAAGCTGTGTTAAGTAATAGTAATGTCTTCATTATAAGTAGAACAGAGGCTGTGTTAAGTAATAGTAATGTCTTCATTATAAGTAGAACCGAAGCTGTGTTAAGTAATAGTAATGTCTTCATTATAAGTAGAACCGAGGCTGTGTTAAGTAATAGTAATGTCTTCATTATAAGTAGAACCGAAGCTGTGTTAAGTAATAGTAATGTCTTCATTATAAGTAGAACCGAAGCTGTGTTAAGTAATAGTAATGTCTTCATTATTAGTAGAGACGAGGCTGTGTTAAGTAATAGTAATGTCTTCATTATAAGTAGAACCGAAGCTGTGTTAAGTAATAGTAATGTCTTCAGTATTAATAGAACCTAGACTGTGTTAAGTAATAGTAATGTCTTCTTTATAAGTAGAACCGAGGCTGTGTTAAGTAATAGTAATGTCTACCTTATAAGTGGAACAGAGGCTGTGTTAAGTAATAGTAATGTCTTCATTATAAGTAGAACAGATACTGTTATAAAGTAAGTAATAATGTCTTCTTTATAAGTAGAATAGAGGCTGTGTTAAGTAATAGTAATGTCTTCTTTATAAGAGGAACATAAGCTGTGTTAAGTAATAGTAATGTCTTCTTTATAAGAGGAACAGAAGCTGTGTTAAGTAATAGTAATGTCTTCATTATAAGTAGAACCGAGGCTGTGTTAAGTAATAGTAATGTCTTCATTATAAGTAGAACAGAGGCTGTGTTAAGTAATAGTAATGTCTTCATTATAAGTAGAACCGAAGCTGTGTTAAGTAATAGTAATGTCTTCATTATAAGTAGAACCGAGGCTGTGTTAAGTAATAGTAATGTCTTCATTATAAGTAGAACCGAAGCTGTGTTAAGTAATAGTAATGTCTTCATTATAAGTAGAACCGAAGCTGTGTTAAGTAATAGTAATGTCTTCATTATAAGTAGAACAGAGGCTGTGTTAAGTAATAGTAATGTCTTCATTATAAGTAGAACCGAGGCTGTGTTAAGTAATAGTAATGTCTTCATTATAAGTAGAACCGAGGCTGTGTTAAGTAATAGTAATGTCTTCATTATAAGTAGAACCGAAGCTGTGTTAAGTAATAGTAATGTCTTCATTATAAATAGAACCGAAACTGTGTTAAGTAATAGTAATGTCTTCTTTATAAGTAGAAAAGAGGCTGTGTTAAGTAATAGTAATGTCAACCTATAAGTAGAACAGAGGCTGTGTTAAGTAATAGTAATGTCTTCATTATAAGTAGAACCGATGCTGTGTTAAGTAATAGTAATGTCTTCATTATAAGTAGAACAGAAGCTGTGTTAAGTAATAGTAATGTCTTCATTATAAGTAGAACAGAGGCTGTGTTAAGTAATAGTAATGTCTTCATTATAGGTAGAACCGATGCTGTGTTAAGTAATAGTAATGTCTTCATTATAAGTAGAACCGAGGCTGTGTTAAGTAATAGTAATGTCTTCAATATAAGTAGAACCGAAGCTGTATTAAGTAATAGTAATGTCTTCATTATAAGTAGAACCGAAGCTGTGTTAAGTAATAGTAATGTCTTCATTATAAGTAGAACCGATGCTGTGTTAAGTAATAGTAATGTCTTCATTATAAGTAGAACAGAGGCTGTGTTAAGTAATAGTAATGTCTTCATTATAAGTAGAACCGAAGCTGTGTTAAGTAATAGTAATGTCTTCATTATGTCTTCATTAAGTAGAACCGATGCTGTGTTAAGTAATAGTAATGTCTTCATTATAAGTAGAACAGAAGCTGTGTTAAGTAATAGTAATGTCTTCATTATAAGTAGAACAGAGGCTGTGTTAAGTAATAGTAATGTCTTCATTATAAGTAGAACCGATGCTGTGTTAAGTAATAGTAATGTCTTCATTATAAGTAGAACCGAATCTGTGTTAAGTAATAGTAATGTCTTCTTTATAAGTAGAAACGAGGCTGTGTTAAGTAATAGTAATGTCTTCTCTATAAGTAGAACCGAGGCTGTGTGAAGTAATAGTAATGTCTTCATTATAAGTAGAACAGAGGCTGTGTTATGTAATACTAATGCCTACCTATTAAGTAGAACCGAAGCTGTGTTAAGTAATAGTAATGTCTTCATTATAAGTAGAACAGAGGCTGTGTTAAGTAATAGTAATGTCTTCATTATAAGTAGAACCGATGCTGTGTTAAGTAATAGTAATGTCTTCATTATAAGTAGAACCGATGCTGTGTTAAGTAATAGTAATGTCTTCATTATAAGTAGAACAGAGGCTGTGTTAAGTAATAGTAATGTCTTCATTATAAGTAGAACCGAAGCTGTGTTAAGTAAAAGTAATGTCTTCTCTATAAGTAGAAACGAGGCTGTGTTAGGTAATAGTAATGTCTTCTTTATAAGTAGAAACGAGGCTGTGTTAAGTAATACTAATGCCTACCTATTAAGTGGAATAGAGGCTGTGTTAAGTAATTGTAATGTCTACCTTATAAGTGGAACAGAGGCTGTGTTATGTAATAGTAATATCTACCTTATAAAAGGAACAGAGACTGTGCTAAGTAATAGTAATGTCTTCATTATAAATAGAACCGATGCTGTGTTAAGTAATAGTAATGTCTTCTCTATACGTAGAACCGATGCTGTGTTAAGTAATAGTAATGTCTTCATTATAAGTAGAACCGAAGCTGTGTTAAGTAATAGTAATGTCTTCATTATAAGTAGAACAGAGGCTGTGTTAAGTAATAGTAATGTCTTCTCTGTTAGTAGAACCGAGGCTGTGTTAAGTAATAGTAATGTCTTCATTATAAGTAGAACAGAGGCTGTGTTAAGTAATAGTAATGTCTTCATTATAAGTAGAACCGAAGCTGTGTTAAGTAATAGTAATGTCTTCATTATAAGTAGAACCGAGGCTGTGTTAAGTAATAGTAATGTCTTCATTATAAGTAAAACCGAAGTTGTGTTAAGTAATAGTAATGTCTTCATTATAAGTAGAACCGAAGCTGTGTTAATTAATAGTAATGACTTCATTATTAGTAGAGACGAGGCTGTGTTAAGTAATAGTAATGTCTTCATTATAAGTAGAACCGAAGCTGTGTTAAGTAATAGTAATTTCTTCATTATTAATAGAACCTAGACTGTGTTAAGTAATTGTAATGTCTTCTTTATAAGTAGAACCGAGGCTGTTTTAAGTAATAGTAATGTCTACCTTATAAGTGGAACAGAGGCTGTGTTAAGTAAAAGTAATGTCTTTTCTATAAGTAGAACAGATACTGTTATAAGCAGTAATAATGCCTTCTTTATAAGTTAAATAGAGACTGTGTTAAGTAACAGTAATGTCTTCTTTATAAGAGGAACATAAGCTGTGTTAAGAAATAGTAATGTCTTCTTTATAAGAGGAACATAAGCTGTGTTAAGAAATAGTAATGTCTTCTTTATAAGTAGAACCGATGCTGTGTTGAGTAATAGTAATGTCTTCATTATAAGTAGAACAGAGGCTGTGTTAAGTAATAGTAATTTCTTCATTATAAGTAAAACAGAGGCTGTGTTAAGTAATAGTAATGTCTTCATTATAAGTAGAACAAAGGCTGTGTTAAGTAATAGTAATGTCTTCAAATAAGTTGAACCAAAGCTGTGTTAAGTAATAGTAATGTCTTCATTATAAGTAGAACCGAAGGTGTGTTAAGTAATAGTAATGTCTTCATTATAATTAGAACCGAGACTGTGTTAAGTAATAGTAATATCTTCATTATAAGTAGAACCGAAGCTGTTTTAAGTAAAGTAATATCTTCATTATAAGTAGAATCGAAGCTGTGTAAAGTAATAGTAATGACCTCATTATAAGTAGAACAGAGTCTGTGTTAAGTAATAGTAATGTCTT
This sequence comes from Tachypleus tridentatus, assembly GCF_004210375.1. Taxonomy (NCBI): domain Eukaryota; kingdom Metazoa; phylum Arthropoda; class Merostomata; order Xiphosura; family Limulidae; genus Tachypleus; species Tachypleus tridentatus. Next base: position 105,421,463 of record NC_134825.1, on the reverse strand, counting down.
CATTATAAGTAGAACCGAGGCTGTGTTAAGTAATAGTAATGTCCTCATTATAAGTAGAACCGAAGCTGTGTTAAGTAATAGTAATTTCTTCATTATTAATAGAACCTAAACTGTGTTAAGTAATTGTAATGTCTTCTTTATAAGTAGAAAAGAGGCTGTTTTAAGTAATAGTAATGTCTACCTTATAAGTAGAACAGAGGCTGTGTGAAGTAATAGTAATGCCAACCTATTAAGTGAACAGAGACTGTGCTAAGTAATAGTAATGTCTTCATTATAAGTAGAACCGATGCTGTGTTAAGTAATAATAATGTCTTCATTATAAGAAGAAAAGAAGCTGTGTTAAGTAATTGTAATGTCTTTATTATAGGTAAAACCGATGCTGTGTTAAGTAATAGTAATGTCTTCATTATAAGTAGAACCGATGCTGTGTTAAGTAATAGTAATGTCTTCATTATAAGTAGAACCGAGGCTGTGTTAAGTAATAGTAATGTCTTCATTATAAGTAGAACCGAAGGCTGTGTTAAGTAATAGTAATGTCTTCATTATAAGTAGAACCGAAGCTGTGTTAAGTAATAGTAATGTCTTCATTATAAGTAGAACCGAAGCTGTGTTAAGTAATAGTAATGTCTTCATTATAAGTAGAACCGAGGCTGTGTTAAGTAATAGTAATGTCTTCATTATAAGTAGAACAGAGGCTGTGTTAAGTAATAGTAATGTCTTCATTATAAGTAGAACCGAAGCTGTGTTAAGTAATAGTAATGTCTTCATTATAAGTAGAACCGAGGCTGTGTTAAGTAATAGTAATGTCTTCATTATAAGTAGAACAGAGGCTGTGTTAAGTAATAGTAATGTCTTCATTATAAGTAGAACAGAGGCTGTGTTAAGTAATAGTAATGTCTTCATTATAAGTAGAACCGAGGCTGTGTTAAGTAATAGTAATGTCTTCATTATAAGTAGAACCGAAGCTGTGTTAAGTAATAGTAATGTCTTCATTATAAGTAGAACAGAGGCTGTGTTAAGTAATAGTAATGTCTTCATTATAAGTAGAACCGAGGCTGTGTTAAGTAATAGTAATGTCTTCATTATAAGTAGAACCGAGGCTGTGTTAAGTAATAGTAATGTCTTCATTATAAGTAGAACCGAGGCTGTGTTAAGTAATAGTAATGTCTTCATTATAAGTAGAACCGATGCTGTGTTAAGTAATAGTAATGTCTTCATTATAAGTAGAACCGAAGCTGTGTTAAGTAATAGTAATGTCTTCTGTGTTAAGTTATAAGTAGAACAGAGGCTGTGTTAAGTAATAGTAATGTCTAATGTCTTCATTATAAGTAGAACCGAGGCTGTGTTAAGTAATAGTAATGTCTTCATTATAAGTAGAACAGAGGCTGTGTTAAGTAATAGTAATGTCTTCATATATAAGTAGAACCGAAGCTGTGTTAAGTAATAGTAATGTCTTCTCTGTAAGTAGAACAGAGGCTGTGTTAAGTAATAGTAATGTCTTCATTATAAGTAGAACCGAAGCTGTGTTAAGTAATAGTAATGTCTTCATTATAAGTAGAACCGAGGCTGTGTTAAGTAATAGTAATGTCTTCATTATAAGTAGAACCGAAGCTGTGTTAAGTAATAGTAATGTCTTCATTATAAGTAGAACCGAAGCTGTGTTAAGTAATAGTAATGTCTTCATTATAAGTAGAACGAGGCTGTGTTAAGTAATAGTAATGTCTTCATTATAAGTAGAACCGAAGCTGTGTTAAGTAATAGTAATGTCTTCAGTATTAATAGAACCTAGACTGTGTTAAGTAATAGTAATGTCTTCTTTATAAGTAGAACCGAGGCTGTTTTAAGTAATAGTAATGTCTACCTTATAAGTGGAACAGAGGCTGTGTTAAGTAATAGTAATGTCTTCATTATAAGTAGAACAGATACTGTTATAAGTAGTAATAATGTCTTCTTTATAAGTTAAATAGAGACTGTGTTAAGTAATAGTAATGTCTTCTTTATAAGTAGAACATAAGCTGTGTTAAGTAATAGTAATGTCTTCTTTATAAGAGAACATAAGCTGTGTTAAGTAATAGTAATGTCTTCTTTATAAGTAGAACCGATGCTGTGTTAAGTAATAGTAATGTCTTCATTATAAGTAGAACAGAGGCTGTGTTAAGTAATAGTAATGTCTTCATTATAAGTAGAACAGAGGCTGTGTTAAGTAATAGTAATGTCTTCATTATAAGTAGAACAAAGGCTGTGTTAAGTAATAGTAATGTCTTCATTATAAGTAGAACCGAAGCTGTGTTAAGTAATAGTAATGTCTTCATTATAAGTAGAACCGAAGCTGTGTTAAGTAATAGTAATGTCTTCATTATAAGTAGAACCGAGGCTGTGTTAAGTAATAGTAATGTCTTCATTATAAGTAGAACCGAAGCTGTGTTAAGTAATAGTAATGTCTTCATTATAAGTAGAACAGAAGCTGTGTTAAGTAATAGTAATGTCTTCATTATAAGTAGAACAGAGGCTGTGTTAATAGTAATGTCTTCATTATAAGTAGAACCAGAGGCTGTGTTAAGTAATAGTAATGTCTTCATTATAAGTAGAACCGAGGCTGTGTTAAGTAATAGTAATGTCTTCATTATAAGTAGAACCGAAGCTGTGTTAAGTAATAGTAATGTCTTCATTATAAGTAGAACCGAAGCTGTGTTAAGTAATAGTAATGTCTTCTTTATTAGTAGAAAAGAGGCTGTGTTAAGTAATAGTAATGTCTTCCTATATAAGTAGAACAGAGGCTGTGTTAAGTAATAGTAATGTCTTCATTATATAAGTAGAACAGAGGCTGTGTTAAGTAATAGTAATGTCTTCATTATAAGTAGAACAGAATAATGCTGTGTTAAGTAATAGTAATGTCTTCATTATATAGTAGAACCGAACTGTGTTAAGTAATAGTAATGTCTTCATTATAAGTAGAACCGAGGCTGTGTTAAGTAATAGTAATGTCTTCATTATAAGTAGAACCGAGGCTGTGTTAAGTAATAGTAATGTCTTCATTATATAAGTAGAACCGAAGCTGTGTTAAGTAATAGTAATAGTAATGTCTTCATTATAAGTAGAAAGAGGCTGTGTTAAGTAATAGTAATGTCTTCATTATAAGTAGAACCGAGAAGCTGTGTTAAGTAATAGTAATGTCTTCATTATAAGTAGAACCGAGGCTGTGTTAAGTAATAGTAATGTATTATAAGTCTTCATTATAAGTAGAACAGAGGCTGTGTTAAGTAATAGTAATGTCTTCATTATAAGTAGAACCGAAGCTGTGTTAAGTAATAGTAATGTCTTCATTATAAGTAGAACCGAGGCTGTGTTAAGTAATAGTAATGTCTTCATTATAAGTAGAACCGAAGCTGTGTTAAGTAATAGTAATGTCTTCATTATAAGTAGAACCGAGGCTGTGTTAAGTAATAGTAATGTCTTCATTATAAGTAGAACCGAGGCTGTGTTAAGTAATAGTAATGTCTTCATTATAAGTAGAACCGAAGCTGTGTTAAGTAATAGTAATGTCTTCATTATAAGTAGAACCGAGAGGCTGTGTTAAGTAATAGTAATGTCTTCATTATAAGTAGAACCGAGGCTGTGTTAAGTAATAGTAATGTCTTCATTATAAGTAGAACAGAGGCTGTGTTAAGTAATAGTAATGTCTTCATTATAAGTAGAACAGAGGCTGTGTTAAGTAATAGTAATGTCTTCATTATAAGTAGAACAGAGGCTGTGTTAAGTAATAGTAATGTCTTCTTTATAAGTAGAACCGAAGCTGTGTTAAGTAATAGTAATGTCTGTGTTAAGTAATAGTAATGTCTTCTTTATAACCAGAGGCTGTGTTAAGTAATAGTAATGTCTTCATTATAAGTAGAACAGAAGCTGTGTTAAGTAATAGTAATGTTTTCATTATAAGTAGAACCGATGCTGTGTTAAGTAATTGTAATGTCTTCATTATAAGTAGAACAGAGGCTGTGTTAAGTAATAGTAATGTCTTCATTATAAGTAGAACAGAGGCTGTGTTAAGTAATAGTAATGTCTTCATTATAAGTAGAATGTCTTCATTATAAGTAGAACCGAGGCTGTGTTAAGTAATAGTAATGTCTTCATTATAAGTAGAACCGAAGCTGTGTTAAGTAATAGTAATGTCTTCATTATAAGTAGAACCGAAGCTGTGTTAAGTAATAGTAATGTCTTCATTATAAGTAGAACCGAGGCTGTGTTAAGTAATAGTAATGTCTTCATTATAAGTAGAACCGAAGCTGTGTTAAGTAATAGTAATGTCTTCATTATAAGTAGAACCGAAGCTGTGTTAAGTAATAGTAATGTCTTCATTATAAGTAGAACAGAGGCTGTGTTAAGTAATAGTAATGTCTTCATTATAAGTAGAACCGAGGCTGTGTTAAGTAATAGTAATGTCTTCATTATAAGTAGAACCGAGGCTGTGTTAAGTAATAGTAATGTCTTCATTATAAGTAGAACCGAAGCTGTGTTAAGTAATAGTAATGTCTTCATTATAAGTAGAAGAAGCTGTGTTAAGTAATAGTAATGTCTTCATTATAAGTAGATAAGTAAAGGCTGTGTTAAGTAATAGTAATGTCTTCTTTATAAGTAGAACAGAGGCTGTGTTAAGTAATAGTAATGTCTTCATTATAAGTAGAACCGATGCTGTGTTAAGTAATAGTAATGTCTTCATTATAAGTAGAACAGAAGCTGTGTTAAGTAATAGTAATGTCTTCATTATTATAAGTAGTAACAGAGGCTGTGTTAAGTAATAGTAATGTCTTCATTATAAGTAGAACCGAGGCTGTGTTAAGTAATAGTAATGTCTTCATTATAAGTAGAACCGAAGCTGTGTTAAGTAATAGTAATGTCTTCATTATAAGTAGAACCGAGGCTGTGTTAAGTAATAGTAATGTCTTCATTATAAGTAGAACCGAAGCTGTGTTAAGTAATAGTAATGTCTTCATTATAAGTAGAACCGAAGCTGTGTTAAGTAATAGTAATGTCTTCATTATAAGTAGAACCGAAGCTGTGTTAAGTAATAGTAATGTCTTCATTATAAGTAGAACAGAGGCTGTGTTAAGTAATAGTAATGTCTTCATTATAAGTAGAACCGAGGCTGTGTTAAGTAATAGTAATGTCTTCATTATAAGTAGAACCGAGGCTGTGTTAAGTAATAGTAATGTCTTCATTATAAGTAGAACAGAAGCTGTGTTAAGTAATAGTAATGTCTTCATTATAAGTAGAACAGAGGCTGTGTTAAGTAATAGTAATGTCTTCATTATAAGTAGAACCGATGCTGTGTTAAGTAATAGTAATGTCTTCATTATAAGTAGAACCGAGGCTGTGTTAAGTAATAGTAATGTCTTCATTATAAGTAGAACCGAGGCTGTGTTAAGTAATAGTAATGTCTTCATTATAAGTAGAACCGAGGCTGTGTTAAGTAATAGTAATGTCTTCATTATAAGTAGAACAGAGGCTGTGTTAAGTAATAGTAATGTCTTCATTATAAGTAGAACCGAGGCTGTGTTAAGTAATAGTAATGTCTTCATTATAAGTAGAACCGAGGCTGTGTTAAGTAATAGTAATGTCTTCATTATAAGTAGAACCGAAGCTGTGTTAAGTAATAGTAATGTCTTCATTATAAGTAGAACCGAGGCTGTGTTAAGTAATAGTAATGTCTTCATTATAAGTAGAACCGAGGCTGTGTTAAGTAATAGTAATGTCTTCATTATAAGTAGAACCGAGGCTGTGTTAAGTAATAGTAATGTCTTCATTATAAGTAGAACCGAGGCTGTGTTAAGTAATAGTAATGTCTTCTTTATAAGTAGAAACGAGGCTGTGTTAAGTAATAGTAATGTCTTCATTATAAGTAGAACAGAGGCTGTGTTAAGTAATAATGTCTTCATTATAAGAACAGAGGCTGTGTTAAGTAATAGTAATGTCTTCATTATAAGTAGAACAGAGGCTGTGTTAAGTAATAGTAATGTCTTCATTATAAGTAGAACAGAGGCTGTGTTAAGTAATAGTAATGTCTTCATTATAAGTAGAACCGAAGCTGTGTTAAGTAATAGTAATGTCTTCATTATAAGTAGAACCGAAGCTGTGTTAAGTAATAGTAATGTCTTCATTATAAGTAGAACCGAAGCTGTGTTAAGTAATAGTAATGTCTTCATTATAAGTAGAACCGAGGCTGTGTTAAGTAATAGTAATGTCTTCATTATAAGTAGAACCGAGGCTGTGTTAAGTAATAGTAATGTCTTCATTATAAGTAGAACCGAAGCTGTGTTAAGTAATAGTAATGTCTTCATTATAAGTAGAACCGAGGCTGTGTTAAGTAATAGTAATGTCTTCATTATAAGTAGAACCGAGGCTGTGTTAAGTAATAGTAATGTCTTCATTATAAGTAGAACCGAGGCTGTGTTAAGTAATAGTAATGTCTTCATTATAAGTAGAA
>NC_134825.1:105348034-105414485 GCF_004210375.1 Tachypleus tridentatus | reverse complement strand
TAAAAAAATTCACAGTTTTAGTATAGTAGAAAGAATAACTTTAAAACAGAAGTAGCTAGCCAGAACAGCATGTTTTTGTTTGTCCTGAGATAATAATTTTAAGTCTAAAACAATTTGATATAAATTGAACTATTTAAAATCAGTGATTTTAGCTAACTTAAAGTTACCTTATTATTTTCAAGGTCAATTTTAAAGTTAAAATAAAAATTAACGAAACCATTTTATCTTTAAAATGGCATTCAATTGTAGTTTTCCTTGTTAATATGCATTCATCTGGTTTTTTCAATCAGACTATAGCTTAGGGCCACAGATGCTGCAAACATCTTACATTCTTAGTGAGAAAGCCTCAAGCTTCACGAGCACCTGGTGGCTATATTATTTAACTTTAATTAACAGGCAAGTATAAAATCTAAACAAAATTATAATATTAATAGTAATAATATTTCAATAATAGGCGTCCACTTTTTAAACTACCAGCATCGTTTTCGCAATATTACAAACCAAGTCTCGAGTAAGTGTAAGCTAGAATTACTATTAATGTTATAGTATGCAGATAAGGTTAAATTTTCATTAATTCGATTATGTTATCAGCAAGTTTTGCAGTGACAAAGACAAAGCTTACTGAATAGATATAATGTTAGACCAATCAATATGATTAAGTTATGCAGTAATATTAGTAAACAAAGATAAGCTTGCAAAAATATTACTACTAAAACAGTAATAGTAAATATTTCATACTCTTCGACTGTTCCATTTTCAAAGCGTTTTGACTTCATATTTTAAATATATTACATCATTCTCAACCAAACTTACCTTTGTTTTAGTAATGACATGCAGAAGCCAATTTTACAATAGCAAAGTTTCCTTTACCAATAGTTTTCTCTAATTCGTAAAATCCAACACGAACCAAACCAGTAGCCGAGTTCCCACTCACAAGCTTCTGTCCTGTCCGCTGCCATGTTTTCGCCAGTTCTGATCATGCACATTCCAGTAGCCTCGTCCTCAGGCCTGTGTAGTTACAACCAAGTTCATAAAATGCTTGTAATATTAAGTAAGTGCAGACGCATACTACACTGATGAGAAGCGTATAATTATCTTTCATCAGAAGTTATTTTATAAAGTTTTATATCGATACCATACAGCCCAAGTATCTAACGTTACTATTTATTTGCTTTGCTTATATTTCAGTTATTCAACATAAAACTCTAAATAAAATTCAAATAAAACTCTAAAACGAACAACTACCTGATTTACAAAGTTCTGTACACGGAAATGTCAAACATTTATCTTTGCTTCCGGATTTCCATCAGAGGAAACTGTATTCATTTCCTGGACCGAGTTTGTGATAAACTATATTCTATCCGAGAGGTTTTGACGATATGCTATATCTAGTAGATTATAAAATAATAAAAGCCTCCACATATTGTCACACCTAAACTTCAAGTTCAAGGACTAAGATTATTATGTACTTGTAGGCTATATACGTGAATTAGTAATGCATCAAAACAAACAGTAATATACTCTTGTTTGCTTCTTCGACGTATTAATTTTGATACACTAAACAACGTCGAATATTTTCGTCTGAACAACAATAACTCTTTGTATGAAAACTGTGAAATACTGTTTGAGATCTCAACCGCTTCAGACACTAGACAACGAGTTCTAGACAACAGTCAGATGGAACAAACTCATACACGATAACACACTGTATATTAAACTCTTGGGTGTGCGAGATAAAGATACTCAGAGGGTGCGCGCATTTACGTCATCGGACAACGTTGCGCTGAATGGCACAAAACACAAAACTTTAACGACCGCAGTGACAACGCACGACAAACTGAAGAGAGTAACAAAAACAGTCACATTATTCTAAGTTAACGTTTGTCGGTGACAAAAAAACACAGCACGTAATATCTTAGCTTTATAAAACAAACAAAACCTAGAGAGAATGAGGAAATAAAACAAATTTGTGTTAAATTACGATTATATCTCTATTCACAAACATAAAATTTTATCCACATTAACAACGTTAAAAAAAGTTACAAAAAGTAAATTTTAGGTAGTAAGTGAAAACTTGCCATTATAATTTTAATTCGTTTGTGTACAAACCGCACGATCCCGGTCGCACCAAACATGCTCCCTCCCAGCCGTGGGGCGTTATAATTTTACGGTCAATCCCACTATTCGTTGGTAAAAGAGTAGCCCAAGAGTTGGCGGTGGTGGTGATGACTAGCCGCCCCCCCTCTAGTCTTACACTGCGAAATTAGGGACGGCTAGCACAGATAGCCCTCTAGTGGCTTTGCACGAAATAAAAAAAACAACAAACAATCTGCATAATGTTTATAAATGATCAGTCTAAACCTCTACTTTCAGCTAAGATGACAGCAATAGAACAGACGAGGCCTAGCATGTGATATCCCATTTTGTGTCCTAGGGGCTAACATGGGACCTTGAAAGTGTAGTAAGACCTGGCTTGACGTCACGTTACTATAGTAACCAAATAAAATAACCTTAAGATGTGCATAATGTGCAGACTAAAAAAAACAACAACAAGAAACTAGCGATAAAAAAAAGTTCATATTTAATTCATATTTCTTATTACCGAAGTTTTACAATATACGTGGTTACTCAGGCGGCTAGTCGAACGCCCTAACCACCTGGCCTTGTCAGGCTACAACTTACTTGTTACATGTAATAACACAGTTTTATACGTACACAAGCACGCCCGTTATAAATATCATTCAATCTGTATTATTCTTATATTATTAATAAAATCAGGTTTAAGTTTGTTAATCGTCATGGTAATATAAAGTACACACGGGATACAGTCCCCGATTGAACAATACATTTAAATTTATCGGGCACATGCATACGTATGTAATTAATGCTTTATCGTATTTCATCAGTAAATTTGAGGAATTGCAATCATAGAAAGCAAGGTTCGATTCCCTTCTGTAGACGCATCACATTATGTGACTTTGGACCACACAAGAATACAAATTAATTATTTAATATTGTGACCGTTTTGTTATCGTGCTTATTTTCTGTGCACAGAACATTAGAATAGATAAAAACTCATTTAATAAATTTTTTAATGTGTTAAAAGCAGGTAATTTCTCTTTATAAAACCAAAACTCCATGAGTGCTATGTTTCTTTCGGTTTTATAAACTTATGTTCTTCTGTCAAAAATAATAATAAAACCATCTACAACTGCCAACTTGTTTCTTTCAGAATTTTCTTATAAAGCTACATTATATGTTCGTTACTGTTCATAATTTTGAACTGATGGAATATAGAGGATGTGCCTAGTCAATACAGCCCATTGTCTATTCTTAGCTGTACGGCCAAGTAACGCGTTCGTGGACCTCAGGCATGGAACATGGTTAAGGAGCAACGGACGCGAACCGCGAACACTTTAGGTATACAGTCCGGACACGTTAACAGCTACACCACGCTCGACCCCAAAAGTCCTCATAAAGTGCATGTAATGATGTTTTACAATCAACCAATTAAAGTACGGGATGTGAAATGTTTCTTCAAAGGAAGATAATACACACAGTTTATCTATAGAGCTATGTGATACATACAAAGTTATTTAATTAGAGTTGTCCGTAACATGTGCAAATTGGCTGACTCGGTTTTGTTAAAGTTTCATATGTCATTTTTATACGGTTATATGGATAATTTTTTTCATGCGTTTTTCACGAATAGAAGACAGCACAAACTGGGTTTATTTTGAAATAAAAAACTCATACATATACATAACAAAAAAGGAGAGATACAGCAAATACAGTTTCTTTTTGGAGATTGCCGTAATTATTTCATATACATATTTATTTTATATCGTATATACATATTTTTCAAGTATTATATTTCACTATATTGATTTTGAAAGATCTCTTACATAGAGGCTTCGCCATAGAAGCTGTAAAAAAAATATTTATGTTTTACAGAAAGAAATAACAACTTCCTCACTGTACATAACCTTAAGTCAGAACAACTTCCTCACTGTACATAACCTTAAGTCAGAACAACTTCCTCACTGTATATAACCTTAAGTCAGAACAACTTCCTCACTGTACATAACCTTAAGTCAGAAGAACTTCCTCACTGTACATAACCTTAAGTCAGAACAACTTCCTCACTGTACATAACCTTAAGTCAGAACAACTTCCTCACTGTATATAACCTTAAGTCAGAACAACTTCCTCACTGTATATAACCTTAAGTCAGAACAACTTCCTCACTGTACATAACCTTAAGTCAGAACAACTTCCTCACTGTACATAACCTTAAGTCAGAACAACTTCCTCACTGTACATAACCTTAAGTCAGAACAACTTCCTCACTGTATATAACCTTAAGTCAGAACAACTTCCTCACTGTATATAACCTTAAGTCAGAACAACTTCCTCACTGTACATAACCTTAAGTCAGAACAACTTCCTCACTGTACATAACCTTAAGTCAGAACAACTTCCTCACTGTACATAACCTTAAGTCAGAACAACTTCCTCACTGTATATAACCTTAAGTCAGAACAACTTACTCACTGTATATAACCTTAAGTCAGAACAACTTCCTCACTGTACATAACCTTTACTGTCAGAACAACTTCCTCACTGTACATAACCTTAAGTCAGAACAACTTCCTCACTGTATATAACCTTAAGTCAGAACAACTTCTCACTGTATATAACCTTAAGTCAGAACAACTTCCTCACTGTACATAACCTTAAGTCAGAACAACTTCCTCACTGTACATAACCTTAAGTCAGAACAACTTCCTCACTGTACATAACCTTAAGTCAGAACAACTTCCTCACTGTACATAACCTTAAGTCAGAACAACTTCCTCACTGTACATAACCTTAAGTCAGAACAACTTCCTCACTGTACATAACCTTAAGTCAGAACAACTTCCTCACTGTATATAACCTTAAGTCAGAACAACTTCCTCACTGTACATAACCTTAAGTTAAACTTCCTCACAGAACAACTTCCTCACTGTTTATAACCTTAAGTCAGAACAACTTCCTCACTGTACATAACCTTAAGTCAGAACAACTTCCTCACTGTACATAACCTTAAGTCAGAACAACTTCCTCACTGTACATAACCTTAAGTCAGAACAACTTCCTCACTGTACATAACCTTAAGTCAGAACAACTTCCTCACTGTATATAACCTTAAGTCAGAACAACTTCCTCACTGTACATAACCTTAAGTCAGAACAACTTCCTCACTGTATATAACCTTAAGTCAGAACAACTTCCTCACTGTACATAACCTTAAGTTAAGTACATAACAGAAACAACTTCCTCACTGTACATAACCTTAAGTCAGAACAACTTCCTCACTGTATATAACCTTAAGTCAGAACAACTTTCTCACTGTATACAACCTTAAGTCAGAACAACTTCCTCACTGTATATAACCTTAAGTCAGAACAACTTCCTCACTGTACATAACCTTAAGTCAGAACAACTTCCTCACTGTACATAACCTTAAGTCAGAACAACTTCCTCACTGTACATAACCTTAAGTCAGAACAACTTCCTCACTGTATATAACCTTAAGTCAGAACAACTTCCTCACTGTATACAACCTTAAGTCAGAACAACTTCCTCACTGTATATAACCTTAAGTCAGAACAACTTCCTCACTGTACATAACCTTAAGTCAGAACAACTTCCTCACTGTACATAACCTTAAGTCAGAACAACTTCCTCACTGTATATAACCTTAAGTCAGAACAACTTCCTCACTGTACATAACCTTAAGTCAGAACAACTTCCTCACTGTACATAACCTTAAGTCAGAACAACTTCCTCACTGTACATAACCTTAAGTCAGAACAACTTCCTCACTGTACATAACCTTAAGTCAGAACAACTTCCTCACTGTACATAACCTTAAGTCAGAACAACTTCCTCACTGTACATAACCTTAAGTCAGAACAACTTCCTCACTGTAACAACCTTAAGTCAGAACAACTTCCTCACTGTACATAACCTTAAGTCAGAACAACTTCCTCACTGTACATAACCTTAAGTCAGAACAACTTCCTCACTGTACATAACCTTAAGTCAGAACAACTTCCTCACTGTACATAACCTTAAGTCAGAACAACTTCCTCACTGTATACAACCTTAAGTCAGAACAACTTCCTCACTGTACATAACCTTAAGTCAGAACAACTTCCTCACTGTACATCAGAACAACTTCCTCACTGTACATAACCTTAAGTCAGAACAACTTCCTCACTGTACATAACCTTAAGTCAGAACAACTTCCTCACTGTACATAACCTTAAGTCAGAACAACTTCCTCACTGTACATAACCTTAAGTCAGAACAACTTCCTCACTGTACATAACCTTAAGTCAGAACAACTTCCTCACTGTACACAACCTTAAGCCAGAACAACTCCTCACTGTACATAACCTTAAGTCAGAAAAACTTCCTCACTGTACATAACCTTAAGTCAGAACAACTTCCTCACTGTATACAACCTTAAGTCAGAACAACTTCCTCACTGTATATAACCTTAAGTCAGAACAACTTCCTCACTGTACATAACCTTAAGTCAGAACAACTTCCTCACTGTACATGCGTTAAGTCAGAACAACTTCCTCACTGTATATAACCTTAAGTCAGAACAACTTCCTCACTGTACATAACCTTAAGTCAGAACAACTTCCTCACTGTACATAACCTTAAGTCAGAACAACTTCCTCACTGTACATACCTTAAGTCAGAATAACCTTAAACCTCAGTCAGAACAACTTCCTCACTGTACATAACCTTAAGTCAGAACAACTTCCTCACTGTATATAACCTTAAGTCAGAACAACTTCCTCACTGTACATAACCTTAAGTCAGAACAACTTCCTCACTGTATATAACCTTAAGTCAGAACAACTTCCTCACTGTACATAACCTTAAGTCAGAACAACTTCCTCACTGTATATAACCTTAAGTCAGAACAACTTCCTCACTGTACATAACCTTAAGTCAGAACAACTTCCTCACTGTATATAACCTTAAGTCAGAACAACTTCCTCACTGTATATAACCTTAAGTCAGAACAACTTCCTCACTGTACATAACCTTAAGTCAGAACAACTTCCTCACTGTACATAACCTTAAGTCAGAACAACTTCCTCACTGTGTATAACCTTAAGTCAGAACAACTTCCTCACTGTACATAACCTTAAGTCAGAACAACTTCCTCACTGTACATAACCTTAAGTCAGAACAACTTCCTCACTGTACATAACCTTAAGTCAGAACAACTTCCTCACTGTACATAACCTTAAGTCAGAACAACTTCCTCACTGTACATAACCTTAAGTCAGAACAACTTCCTCACTGTACATAACCTTAAGTCAGAACAACTTCCTCACTGTAGTCAGAACAACCTTAAGTCAGAACAACTTCCTCACTGTACATAACCTTAAGTCAGAACAACTTCCTCACTGTACATAACCTTAAGTCAGAACAACTTCCTCACTGTACATAACCTTAAGTCAGAACAACTTCCTCACTGTATATAACCTTAAGTCAGAACAACTTCCTCACTGTACATAACCTTAAGTCAGAACAACTTCCTCACTGTATATAACCTTAAGTCAGAACAACTTCCTCACTGTACATAACCTTAAGTCAGAACAACTTCCTCACTGTATATAACCTTAAGTCAGAACAACTTCCTCACTGTACATAACCTTAAGTCAGAACAACTTCCTCACTGTACATAACCTTAAGTCAGAACAACTTCCTCACTGTACATAACCTTAAGTCAGAACAACTTCCTCACTGTACATAACCTTAAGTCAGAACAACTTCCTCACTGTACATAACCTTAAGTAAGAACAACTTCCTCACTGTACATAACCTTAAGTCAGAACAACTTCCTCACTGTACATAACCTTAAGTCAGAACAACTTCCTCACTGTATATAACCTTAAGTCAGAACAACTTCCTCACTGTACATAACCTTAAGTCAGAACAACTTCCTCACTGTACATAACCTTAAGTCAGAACAACTTCCTCACTGTACATAACCTTAAGTCAGAACAACTTCCTCACATAACCTTAAGTCAGAACAACTTCCTCACTGTATATAACCTTAAGTCAGAACAACTTCCTCACTGTATACAACCTTAAGTCAGAACAACTTCCTCACTGTATACAACCTTAAGTCAGAACAACTTCCTCACTGTACATAACCTTAAGTCAGAACAACTTCCTCACTGTACATAACCTTAAGTCAGAACAACTTCCTCACTGTACATAACCTTAAGTCAGAACAACTTCCTCACTGTACATAACCTTAAGTCAGAACAACTTCCTCACTGTAACCTTAAGTCAGAACAACTTCCTCACTTGTATATAACCTTAAGTCAGAACAACTTCCTCACTGTACATAACCTTAAGTCAGAACAACTTCCTCACTGTACATAACCTTAAGTCAGAACAACTTCCTCACTGTACATAACCTTAAGTCAGAACAACTTCCTCACTGTACATAACCTTAAGTCAGAACAACTTCCTCACTGTACATAACCTTAAGTCAGAACAACTTCCTCACTGTACATAACCTTAAGTCAGAACAACTTCCTCACTGTACATAACCTTAAGTCAGAACAACTTCCTCACTGTATATAACCTTAAGTCAGAACAACTTCCTCACTGTATATAACCTTAAGTCAGAACAACTTCCTCACTGTACATAACCTTAAGTCAGAACAACTTCCTCACTGTATATAACCTTAAGTCAGAACAACTTCCTCACTGTACATAACCTTAAGTCAGAACAACTTCCTCACTGTACATAACCTTAAGTCAGAACAACTTCCTCACTGTACATAACCTTAAGTCAGAACAACTTCCTCACTGTACATAACCTTAAGTCAGAACAACTACATAACCTCACTGTCACATAACCTTAAGTCAGAACAACTTCCTCACTGTACATAACCTTAAGTCAGAACAACTTCCTCACTGTACATAACCTTAAGTCAGAACAACTTCCTCACTGTACATAACCTTAAGTCAGAACAACTTCCTCAATCTACATGCAACCTTAAGTCAGAACAACTTCCTCCTGTACATAACCTTAAGTCAGAACAACTTCCTCACTGTATATAACCTTAAGTCAGAACAACTTCCTCATTGTATATAACCTTAAGTCAGAACAACTTCCTCACTGTATATAACCTTAAGTCAGAACAACTTCCTCACTGTACATAACCTTAAGTCAGAACAACTTCCTCACTGTACATAACCTTAAGTCAGAACAACTTCCTCCTCACTGTAGAATAACCTTAAGTCAGAACAACTTCCTCACTGTACATAACCTTAAGTCAGAACAACTTCCTCACTGTACATAACCTTAAGTCAGAACAACTTCCTCACTGTACATAACCTTAAGTCAGAACAACTTCCTCACTGTAGAACAACCTTAAGTCAGAACAACTTCCTCACTGTACATAACCTTAAGTCAGAACAACTTCCTCACTGTATATAACCTTAAGTCAGAACAACTTCCTCACTGTACATAACCTTAAGTCAGAACAACTTCCTCACTGTATATAACCTTAAGTCAGAACAACTTCCTCACTGTATATAACCTTAAGTCAGAACAACTTCCTCACTGTACATAACCTTAAGTCAGAACAACTTCCTCACTGTACATAACCTTAAGTCAGAACAACTTCCTCACTGTACATAACCTTAAGTCAGAACAACTTCCTCAACAACTTTCAGAACAACCTCACTGTATATAACCTTAAGTCAGAACAACTACCTCACTGTATACATCCTTAAATCTCTACAACAGCCTCACTTTACATAACCTTCACTCAGAAGAAATTCCTCATTGTACATAACCTTTAATCAGAACAACTTCCTCACTGTACATAACCTTAAGTCAGAACAAATTCCTCACTGTATATAACCTTGAAATCAGAGCAACTTCCTCTTTGTTTTTAACCTTAAGTCAGAAAAACTTCCGCATGTATACAACCTTAAGTCAGAACAACTTCCTCACTGTACATAACCTTAAGTCAGAACAACTTCCTCACTGTACATAACCTTAAGTCAGAACAACTTCCTCACTGTACATAACCTTAAGTCAGAACAACTTCCTCACTGTACATAACCTTAAGTCAGAACAACTTCCTCACTACTGTATATAACCTTAAGTCAGAACAACTTCCTCACTTTACATAACCTTCACTCAGAAGAACTTCCTCACTGTACATAACCTTAAGTCAGAACAACTTCCTCACTGTACATAACCTTAAGTCAGAACAACTTCCTCACTGTATATAACCTTAAGTCAGAACAACTTCCTCACTGTACATAACCTTAAGTCAGAACAACTTCCTCACTGTACATAACCTTAAGTAAGAACATCTTCCTCACTGTACATAACGTTAAGTCAGATCAACTTCCTCACTGTACATAACCTTAAGTCAGAACAACTTCCTCTTGTACATAACCTTAAGTCAACAACTTCCTCACTGTACATAACCTTAAGTCAGAACAACTTCCTCACTGTATATAACCTTAAGTCAGAACAACTTCCTCACTGTACATAACCTTAAGTCAGAACAATGTTTTCACTGTACATAACCTTAAGTCAGAACAACTTCCTCACTGTACATAACCTTAAGTCAGAACAACTTCCTCACTGTACATAACCTTAAGTAAAAAAAAACCTCCTCACTGTACATAACCTTAAGTCAAAACAACTTCCTCACTGTATACAACCTTAAGTCAGAACAACTTCCTCATTGTACATAACCTTTAGTCAGAACAACTTCCTCACTGTACATAACCTTAAGTCAGAACAACTTCCTCACTGTACATAACCTTAAGTCAGAACAACTTCCTCACTGTACATAACCTTAAGTCAGAACAACTTCCTCACTGTACATAACCTTAAGTCAGAACAACTTCCTCACTGTACATAACCTTAAGTCAGAACAACTTCCTCACTGTACATAACCTTAAGTCAGAACAACTTCCTCACTGTACATAACCTTAAGTCAGAACAACTTCCTCACTGTACATAACCTTAAGTCAGAACAACTTCCTCACTGTACATAACCTTAAGTCAGAACAACTTCCTCACTGTACATAACCTTAAGTCAGAACAACTTCCTCACTGTACATAACCTTAAGTCAGAACAACTTCCTCACTGTACATAACCTTAAGTCAGAACAACTTCCTCACTGTACATAACCTTAAGTCAGAACAACTTCCTCACTGTACATAACCTTAAGTCAGAACAACTTCCTCACTGTATACAACCTTAAGTCAGAACAATTTCCTCACTGTACATAACCTTAAGTCAGAACAACTTCCTCACTGTACATAACCTTAAGTCAAAAAAACTTCCTCACTGTACATAACCTTAAGTCAGAACAACTTCCTCACTGTATATAACCTTAAGTCAGAACAACTTCCTCACTGTACATAACCTTAAGTCAGAACAATTTCCTCACTGTACATAACCTTAAGTCAGAACAACTTCCTCACTGTATACCTTAAGTCAGAACAACTTTACATAACCTTAAGTCAGAACAAATTCCTCACTGTACATAACCTTAAGTCAGAACAACTTCCTCACTGTACATAACCTTAAGTCAGAACAACTTCCTCACTGTACATAACCTTAAGTCAGAACAACTTCCTCACTGTACATAACCTTAAGTCAGAACAACTTCCTCACTGTACATAACCTTAAGTCAGAACAACTTCCTCACTGTACATAACCTTAAGTCAGAACAACTTCCTCACTGTACATAACCTTAAGTCAGAACAACTTCCTCACTGTACATAACCTTAAGTCAGAACAACTTCCTCACTGTACATAACCTTAAGTCAGAACAACTTCCTCACTGTACATAACCTTAAGTCAGAACAACTTCCTCACTGTACATAACCTTAAGTCAGAACAACTTCCTCACTGTATATAACCTTAAGTCAGAACAACTTCCTCACTGTATAATAACTTCCTCACTGTAAGTCTTAAGTCAAACAACTTCCTCACTGTACATAACCTTAAGTCAGAACAACTTCCTCACTGTACATAACCTTAAGTCAGAACAACTTCCTCACTGTACATAACCTTAAGTCAGAACAACTTCCTCACTGTACATAACCTTAAGTCAGAACAACTTCCTCACTGTACATAACCTTAAGTCAGAACAACTTCCTCACTGTACATAACCTTAAGTCAGAACAACTTCCTCACTGTATATAACCTTAAGTCAGAACAACTTCCTCACTGTATATAACCTTAAGTCAGAACAACTTCCTCACTGTACATAACCTTAAGTCAGAACAACTTCCTCACTGTACATAACCTTAAGTCAAAAAAACCTCCTCACTGTACATAACCTTGAGTCAAAACAACTTCCTCACTGTACATAACCTTAAGTCAGAACAACTTCCTCACTGTATATAACCTTAAGTCAGAACAACTTCCTCACTGTATATAACCTTAAGTCAGAACAACTTCCTCACTGTACATAACCTTAAGTCAGAACAACTTCCTCACTGTACATAACCTTAAGTCAGAACAACTTCCTCACTGTACATAACCTTAAGTCAGAACAACTTCCTCACTGTACATAACCTTAAGTCAGAACAACTTCCTCACTGTACATAACCTTAAGTCAGAACAACTTCCTCACTGTAGTCAGAAACCTCACTGTAATAACCAGTCAGAACAACTTCCTCACTGTACATAACCTTAAGTCAGAACAACTTCCTCACTGTACATAACCTTAAGTCAGAACAACTTCCTCACTGTACATAACCTTAAGTCAGAACAACTTCCTCACTGTATACAACCTTAAGTCAGAACAACTTCCTCACTGTACATAACCTTAAGTCAGAACAACTTCCTCACTGTACATAACCTTAAGTCAGAACAACTTCCTCACTGTACATAACCTTAAGTCAGAACAACTTCCTCACTGTACATAACCTTAAGTCAGAACAACTTCCTCACTGTACATAACCTTAAGTCAGAACAACTTCCTCACTGTATATAACCTTAAGTCAGAACAACTTCCTCACTGTACATAACCTTAAGTCAGAACAACTTCCTCACTGTACATAACCTTAAGTCAGAACAACTTCCTCACTGTACATAACCTTAAGTCAGAACAACTTCCTCACTGTACATAACCTTAAGTCAGAACAACTTCCTCACTGTATATAACCTTAAGTCAGAACAACTTCCTCACTGTACATAACCTTAAGTCAGAACAACTTCCTCACTGTACAACCTTAAGTCAAACAACTTCCTCACTGTACATAACCTTAAGTCAGAACAACTTCCTCACTGTACATAACCTTAAGTCAGAACAACTTCCTCACTGTACATAACCTTAAGTCAGAACAACTTCCTCACTGTACATAACCTTAAGTCAGAACAACTTCCTCACTGTACATAACCTTAAGTCAGAACAACTTCCTCACTGTACATAACCTTAAGTCAGAACAACTTCCTCACTGTATACAACCTTAAGTCAGAACAACTTCCTCACTGTACATAACCTTAAGTCAGAACAACTTCCTCACTGTACATAACCTTAAGTCAGAACAACTTCCTCACTGTACATAACCTTAAGTCAGAACAACTTCCTCACTGTACATAACCTTAAGTCAGAACAACTTCCTCACTGTACATAACCTTAAGTCAGAACAACTTCCTCACTGTACATAACCTTAAGTCAGAACAACAACTCACCTAACTTCCTCACTGTATATAACCTTAAGTCAGAACAACTTCCTCACTGTACATAACCTTAAGTCAGAACAACTTCCTCACTGTACATAACCTTAAGTCAGAACAACTTCCTCACTGTATATAACCTTAAGTCAGAACAACTTCCTCACTGTATATAACCTTAAGTCAGAACAACTTCCTCACTGTATACAACCTTAAGTCAGAACAACTTCCTCACTGTACATAACCTTCAGTCAGAACAACTTCCTCACTGTACATAACCTTAAGTCAGAACAACTTCCTCACTGTACATAACCTTAAGTCAGAACAACTTCCTCACTGTATATAACCTTAAGTCAGAACAACTGCCTCACTGTACATAACCTTAAGTCAGAACAACTTCCTCACTGTACATAACCTTAAGTCAGAACAACTTCCTCACTGTACATAACCTTAAGTCAGAACAACTTCACTCACTGTACATAACCTTAAGTCAGAACAACTTCCTCACTGTACATAACCTTAAGTCAGAACAACTTCCTCACTGTACATAACCTTAAGTCAGAACAACTTCCTCACTGTATATAACCTTAAGTCAGAACAACTTCCTCACTGTACATAACCTTAAGTCAGAACAACTTCCTCACTGTACATAACCTTAAGTCAGAACAACTTCCTCACTGTACATAACCTTAAGTCAGAACAACTTCCTCACTGTACATAACCTTAAGTCAGAACAACTTCCTCACTGTATATAACCTTAAGTCAGAACAACTTCCTCACTGTACATAACCTTAAGTCAGAACAACTTCCTCACTGTACATAACCTTAAGTCAGAACAAACTTCCTCACTGTACATAACCTTAAGTCAGAACAACTTCCTCACTGTATACAACCTTAAGTCAGAACAACTTCCTCACTGTACATAACCTTAAGTCAGAACAACTTCCTCACTGTATATAACCTTAAGTCAGAACAACTTCCTCACTGTACATAACCTTAAGTCAGAACAACTTCCTCACTGTACATAACCTTAAGTCAGAACAACTTCCTCACTGTATATAACCTTAAGTCAGAACAACTTCCTCACTGTACATAACCTTAAGTCAGAACAACTTCCTCACTGTACATAACCTTAAGTCAGAACAACTTCCTCACTGTATATAACCTTAAGTCAGAACAACTTCCTCACTGTACATAACCTTAAGTCAGAACAACTTCCTCACTGTACATAACCTTAAGTCAGAACAACTTCCTCACTGTACATAACCTTAAGTCAGAACAACTTCCTCACTGTATATAACCTTAAGTCAGAACAACTTCCTCACTGTATATAACCTTAAGTCAGAACAACTTCCTCACTGTACATAACCTTAAGTCAGAACAACTTCCTCACTGTATATAACCTTAAGTCAGAACAACTTCCTCACTGTACATAACCTTAAGTCAGAACAACTTCCTCACTGTATATAACCTTAAGTCAGAACAACTTCCTCACTGTACATAACCTTAAGTCAGAACAACTTCCTCACTGTACATAACCTTAAGTCAGAACAACTTCCTCACTGTACATAACCTTAAGTCAGAACAACTTCCTCACTGTACATAACCTTAAGTCAGAACAACTTCCTCACTGTACATAACCTTAAGTCAGAACAACTTCCTCACTGTACATAACCTTAAGTCAGAACAACTTCCTCACTGTATATAACCTTAAGTCAGAACAACTTCCTCACTGTACATAACCTTAAGTCAGAACAACTTCCTCACTGTATATAACCTTAAGTCAGAACAACTTCCTCACTGTACATAACCTTAAGTCAGAACAACTTCCTCACTGTATATAACCTTAAGTCAGAACAACTTCCTCACTGTACATAACCTTAAGTCAGAACAACTTCCTCACTGTACATAACCTTAAGTCAGAACAACTTCCTCACTGTATATAACCTTAAGTCAGAACAACTTCCTCACTGTCATAACTAAGTCAGAACAACTTCCTCACTGTACATAACCTTAAGTCAGAACAACTTCCTCACTGTACATAACCTTAAGTCAGAACAACTTCCTCACTGTATATAACCTTAAGTCAGAACAACTTCCTCACTGTACATAACCTTAAGTCAGAACAACTTCCTCACTGTACATAACCTTAAGTCAGAACAACTTCCTCACTGTACATAACCTTAAGTCAGAACAACTTCCTCACTGTACATAACCTTAAGTCAGAACAACTTCCTCACTGTACATAACCTTAAGTCAGAACAACTTCCTCACTGTACATAACCTTAAGTCAGAACAACTTCCTCACTGTACATAACCTTAAGTCAGAACAACTTCCTCACTGTACATAACCTTAAGTCAGAACAACTTCCTCACTGTACATAACCTTAAGTCAGAACAACTTCCTCACTGTATATAACCTTAAGTCAGAACAACTTCCTCACTGTACATAACCTTAAGTCAGAACAACTTCCTCACTGTACATAACCTTAAGTCAGAACAACTTCCTCACTGTACATAACCTTAAGTCAGAACAACTTCCTCACTGTACATAACCTTAAGTCAGAACAACTTCCTCACTGTACATAACCTTAAGTCAGAACAACTTCCTCACTGTACATAACCTTAAGTCAGAACAACTTCCTCACTGTACATAACCTTAAGTCAGAACAACTTCCTCACTGTACATAACCTTAAGTCAGAACAACTTCCTCACTGTACATAACCTTAAGTCAGAACAACTTCCTCACTGTACATAACCTTAAGTCAGAACAACTTCCTCACTGTACATAACCTTAAGTCAGAACAACTTCCTCACTGTACATAACCTTAAGTCAGAACAACTTCCTCACTGTATATAACCTTAAGTCAGAACAACTTCCTCACTGTACATAACCTTAAGTCAGAACAACTTCCTCACTGTATATAACCTTAAGTCAGAACAACTTCCTCACTGTACATAACCTTAAGTCAGAACAACTTCCTCACTGTATATAACCTTAAGTCAGAACAACTTCCTCACTGTACATAACCTTAAGTCAGAACAACTTCCTCACTGTACATAACCTTAAGTCAGAACAACTTCCTCACTGTACATAACCTTAAGTCAGAACAACTTCCTCACTGTATATAACCTTAAGTCAGAACAACTTCCTCACTGTACATAACCTTAAGTCAGAACAACTTCCTCACTGTACATAACCTTAAGTCAGAACAACTTCCTCACTGTACATAACCTTAAGTCAGAACAACTTCCTCACTGTACATAACCTTAAGTCAGAACAACTTCCTCACTGTATATAACCTTAAGTCAGAACAACTTCCTCACTGTACATAACCTTAAGTCAGAACAACTTCCTCACTGTACATAACCTTAAGTCAGAACAACTTCCTCACTGTACATAACCTTAAGTCAGAACAACTTCCTCACTGTACATAACCTTAAGTCAGAACAACTTCCTCACTGTACATAACCTTAAGTCAGAACAACTTCCTCACTGTATATAACCTTAAGTCAGAACAACTTCCTCACTGTACATAACCTTAAGTCAGAACAACTTCCTCACTGTACATAACCTTAAGTCAGAACAACTTCCTCACTGTACATAACCTTAAGTCAGAACAACTTCCTCACTGTACATAACCTTAAGTCAGAACAACTTCCTCACTGTATATAACCTTAAGTCAGAACAACTTCCTCACTGTACATAACCTTAAGTCAGAACAACTTCCTCACTGTACATAACCTTAAGTCAGAACAACTTCCTCACTGTACATAACCTTAAGTCAGAACAACTTCCTCACTGTACATAACCTTAAGTCAGAACAACTTCCTCACTGTACATAACCTTAAGTCAGAACAACTTCCTCACTGTACATAACCTTAAGTCAGAACAACTTCCTCACTGTACATAACCTTAAGTCAGAACAACTTCCTCACTGTATATAACCTTAAGTCAGAACAACTTCCTCACTGTATATAACCTTAAGTCAGAACAACTTCCTCACTGTACATAACCTTAAGTCAGAACAACTTCCTCATTGTACATAACCTAAAGTAAGAACATCTTCCTCACTGTACATAACGTTAAGTCAGAACAACTTCCTTATAACCTTAAGTCAGAACATCTTCCTCACTGTACATAACCTTAAGTCAGAACAACTTCCTCACTGTATATAACCTTAAGTAAGAACAACTTCCTCACTGTATATAACCTTAAGTCAGAACAACTTCCTCACTGTACATAACCTTAAGTCAGAACAAACTGTACATAACCTTAAGTCAGAACAACTTCCTCTGTACATAACCTTAAGTCAGAACAACTTCCTCACTGTATATAACCTTAAGTCAGAACAACTTCCTCACTGTATATAACCTTAAGTCAGAACAACTTCCTCACTGTACATAACCTTAAGTCAGAACAACTTCCTCACTGTACATAACCTTAAGTCAGAACAACTTCCTCACTGTACATAACCTTAAGTCAGAACAACTTCCTCACTGTACATAACCTTAAGTCAGAACAACTTCCTCACTGTATATAACCTTAAGTCAGAACAACTTCCTCACTGTATACAACCTTAAGTCAGAACAACTTCCTCACTGTACATAACCTTAAGTCAGAACAACTTCCTCACTGTACATAACCTTAAGTCAGAACAACTTCCTCACTGTACATAACCTTAAGTCAGAACAACTTCCTCACTGTACATAACCTTAAGTCAGAACAACTTCCTCACTGTACATAACCTTAAGTCAGAACAAACTTCACTCACTGTACATAACCTTGAGTCAGAACAACTTCCTCACTGTACATAACCTTAAGTCAGAACAACTTCCTCACTGTACATAACCTTAAGTCAGAACAACTTCCTCACTGTACATAACCTTAAGTCAGAACAACTTCCTCACTGTACATAACCTTAAGTCAGAACAACTTCCTCACTGTATATAACCTTAAGTCAGAACAACTTCCTCACTGTATATAACCTTAAGTCAGAACAACTTCCTCACTGTATATAACCTTAAGTCAGAACAACTTCCTCACTGTATATAACCTTAAGTCAGAACAACTTCCTCACTGTACATAACCTTAAGTCAGAACAACTTCCTCACTGTACATAACCTTAAGTCAGAACAACTTCCTCACTGTATATAACCTTAAGTCAGAACAACTTCCTCACTGTACATAACCTTAAGTCAGAACAACTTCCTCACTGTATATAACCTTAAGTCAGAACAACTTCACTCACTGTAGAACAACCTTAAGTCAGAACAACTTCCTCACTGTACATAACCTTAAGTCAGAACAACTTCCTCACTGTACATAACCTTAAGTCAGAACAACTTCCTCACTGTATATAACCTTAAGTCAGAACAACTTCCTCACTGTACATAACCTTAAGTCAGAACAACTTCCTCACTGTACATAACCTTAAGTCAGAACAACTTCCTCACTGTACATAACCTTAAGTCAGAACAACTTCCTCACTGTACATAACCTTAAGTCAGAACAACTTCCTCACTGTACATAACCTTAAGTCAGAACAACTTCCTCACTGTACATAACCTTAAGTCAGAACAACTTCCTCACTGTACATAACCTTAAGTCAGAACAACTTCCTCACTGTACATAACCTTAAGTCAGAACAACTTCCTCACTGTACATAACCTTAAGTCAGAACAACTTCCTCACTGTACATAACCTTAAGTCAGAACAACTTCCTCACTGTACATAACCTTAAGTCAGAACAACTTCCTCACTGTACATAACCTTAAGTCAGAACAACTTCCTCACTGTACATAACCTTAAGTCAGAACAACTTCCTCACTGTATATAACCTTAAGTCAGAACAACTTCCTCACTGTACATAACCTTAAGTCAGAACAACTTCCTCACTGTACATAACCTTAAGTCAGAACAACTTCCTCACTGTACATAACCTTAAGTCAGAACAACTTCCTCACTGTACATAACCTTAAGTCAGAACAACTTCCTCACTGTACATAACCTTAAGTCAGAACAACTTCCTCACTGTACATAACCTTAAGTCAGAACAACTTCCTCACTGTACATAACCTTAAGTCAGAACAACTTCCTCACTGTACATAACCTTAAGTCAGAACAACTTCCTCACTGTACATAACCTTAAGTCAGAACAACTTCCTCACTGTACATAACCTTAAGTCAGAACAACTTCCTCACTGTACATAACCTTAAGTCAGAACAACTTCCTCACTGTACATAACCTTAAGTCAGAACAACTTCCTCACTGTACATAACCTTAAGTCAGAACAACTTCCTCACTGTACATAACCTTAAGTCAGAACAACTTCCTCACTGTATATAACCTTAAGTCAGAACAACTTCCTCACTGTATATAACCTTAAGTCAGAACAACTTCCTCACTGTACATAACCTTAAGTCAGAACAACTTCCTCACTGTACATAACCTTAAGTCAGAACAACTTCCTCACTGTACATAACCTTAAGTCAGAACAACTTCCTCACTGTACATAACCTTAAGTCAGAACAACTTCCTCACTGTACATAACCTTAAGTCAGAACAACTTCCTCACTGTACATAACCTTAAGTCAGAACAACTTCCTCACTGTACATAACCTTAAGTCAGAACAACTTCCGCACTGTATATAACCTTAAGTCAGAACAAACTCACCTCACTGTACATAACCTTAAGTCAGAACTTAAGTCAGAACAACTGTCCTCACTGTACATAACCTTAAGTCAGAACAACTTCCTCACTGTACATAACCTTAAGTCAGAACAACTTCCTCACTGTACATAACCTTAAGTCAGAACAACTTCCTCACTGTACATAACCTTAAGTCAGAACAACTTCCTCACTGTACATAACCTTAAGTCAGAACAACTTCCTCACTGTACATAACCTTAAGTCAGAACAACTTCCTCACTGTACATAACCTTAAGTCAGAACAACTTCCTCACTGTACAACTTCAGAACAACTCACTGTATATAACCTTAAGTCAGAACAACTTCCTCACTGTATATAACCTTAAGTCAGAACAACTTCCTCACTGTACATAACCTTAAGTCAGAACAACTTCCTCACTGTACATAACCTTAAGTCAGAACAACTTCCTCACTGTACATAACCTTAAGTCAGAACAACTTCCTCACTGTACATAACCTTAAGTCAGAACAACTTCCTCACTGTCACATAACCTTAAGTCAGAACAACTTCCTCACTGTATATAACCTTAAGTCAGAACAACTTCCTCACTGTACATAACCTTAAGTCAGAACAACTTCCTCACTGTACATAACCTTAAGTCAGAACAACTTCCTCACTGTACATAACCTTAAGTCAGAACAACTTCCTCACTGTACATAACCTTAAGTCAGAACAACTTCCTCACTGTATATAACCTTAAGTCAGAACAACTTCCTCACTGTACATAACCTTAAGTCAGAACAACTTCCTCACTGTACATAACCTTAAGTCAGAACAACTTCCTCACTGTACATAACCTTAAGTCAGAACAACTTCCTCACTGTACATAACCTTAAGTCAGAACAACTTCCTCACTGTACATAACCTTAAGTCAGAACAACTTCCTCACTGTACATAACCTTAAGTCAGAACAACTTCCTCACTGTATATAACCTTAAGTCAGAACAACTTCCTCACTGTACATAACCTTAAGTCAGAACAACTTCCTCACTGTATATAACCTTAAGTCAGAACAACTTCCTCACTGTACATAACCTTAAGTCAGAACAACTTCCTCACTGTACATAACCTTAAGTCAGAACAACTTCCTCACTGTACATAACCTTAAGTCAGAACAACTTCCTCACTGTACATAAAGTCAGAACAACTTCCTCAGAACAACTTAAGTCAGAACAACTTCTCACTGTACATAACCTTAAGTCAGAACAACTTCCTCACTGTACATAACCTTAAGTCAGAACAACTTCTTCACTGTACATAACCTTAAGTCAGAACAACTTCCTCACTGTACATAACCTTAAGTCAGAACAACTTCCTCACTGTACATAACCTTAAGTCAGAACAACTTCCTCACTGTACATAACCTTAAGTCAGAACAACTTCCTCACTGTATATAACCTTAAGTCAGAACAACTTCCTCACTGTATATAACCTTAAGTCAGAACAACTTCCTCACTGTACATAACCTTAAGTCAGAACAACTTCCTCACTGTACATAACCTTAAGTCAGAACAACTTCCTCACTGTACATAACCTTAAGTCAGAACAACTTTCTCACTGTATATAACCTTAAGTCAGAACAACTTCCTCACTGAACAACCTTAAGTCAGAACAACTCACTGTACATAACCTTAAGTCAGAACAACTTCCTCACTGTACATAACCTTAAGTCAGAACAACTTCCTCACTGTACATAACCTTAAGTCAGAACAACTTCCTCACTGTACATAACCTTAAGTCAGAACAACTTCCTCACTGTACATAACCTTAAGTCAGAACAACTTCCTCACTGTACATAACCTTAAGTCAGAACAACTTCCTCACTGTACATAACCTTAAGTCAGAACAACTTCCTCACTGTATATAACCTTAAGTCAGAACAACTTCCTCACTGTATATAACCTTAAGTCAGAACAACTTCCTCACTGTACATAACCTTAAGTCAGAACAACTTCCTCACTGTACATAACCTTAAGTCAGAACAACTTCCTCACTGTACATAACCTTAAGTCAGAACAACTTCCTCACTGTACATAACCTTAAGTCAGAACAACTTCCTCACTGTATATAACCTTAAGTCAGAACAACTTCCTCACTGTACATAACCTTAAGTCAGAACAACTTCCTCACTGTACATAACCTTAAGTCAGAACAACTTCCTCACTGTACATAACCTTAAGTCAGAACAACTGTACATAACCTTCACAGTACTTCCTCACTGTAACCTTAAGTCAGAACAACTTCCTCACTGTATATAACCTTAAGTCAGAACAACTTCCTCACTGTACATAACCTTAAGTCAGAACAACTTCCTCACTGTACATAACCTTAAGTCAGAACAACTTCCTCACTGTACATAACCTTAAGTCAGAACTTCCTCACTGTCCTCACTGTCAGAACAACCTTCACTGTCACCTTAAGTCAGAACTTCCTCACTGTACATAACCTTAAGTCAGAACAACTTCCTCACTGTACATAACCTTAAGTCAGAACAACTTCCTCACTGTACATAACCTTAAGTCAGAACAACTTCCTCACTGTACATAACCTTAAGTCAGAACAACTTCCTCACTGTATATAACCTTAAGTCACTGTACATAACCTTAAGTCAGAACAACTTCCTCACTGTACATAACCTTAAGTCAGAACAACTTCCTCACTGTACATAACCTTAAGTCAGAACAACTTCCTCACTGTACATAACCTTAAGTCAGAACAACTTCCTCACTGTACATAACCTTAAGTCAGAACAACTTCCTCACTGTACATAACCTTAAGTCAGAACAACTTCCTCACTGTACATAACCTTAAGTCAGAACAACTTCCTCACTGTACATAACCTTAAGTCAGAACAACTTCCTCACTGTACATAACCTTAAGTCAGAACAACTTCCTCACTGTACATAACCTTAAGTCAGAACAACTTCCTCACTGTACATAACCTTAAGTCAGAACAACTTCCTCACTGTATATAACCTTAAGTCAGAACAACTTCCTCACTGTACATAACCTTAAGTCAGAACAACTTCCTCACTGTACATAACCTTAAGTCAGAACAACTTCCTCACTGTACATAACCTTAAGTCAGAACAACTTCCTCACTGTACATAACCTTAAGTCAGAACAACTTCCTCACTGTACATAACCTTCAGTCAGAACAACTTCCTCACTGTACATAACCTTAAGTCAGAACAACTTCCTCACTGTACATAACCTAAGTCAGAACAACTTTATCACTGTACATTACGTTAAGACAGAACAACTTCCTCACTGTACATAACTTTATGTCAGAACAACTTCCTCACTGTAAGTTAAGTCAGAACAACTTCCTCACTGTATATAACCTTAAGTCAGAACAACTTCCTCACTGTATACAACCTTAAGTCAGAACAACTTCCTCACTGTACATAACCTTAAGTCAGAACAACTTCCTCACTGTACATAACCTTAAGTCAGAACAACTTCCTCACTGTACATAACCTTAAGTCAGAACAACTTCCTCACTGTATATAACCTTAAGTCAGAACAACTTCCTCACTGTACATAACATTAAGTCAAAAACACTTCCTCACTGTACATAACCTTAAGTCAGAACAACTTCCTCACTGTACATAACCTTAAGTCAGAACAACTTCCTCACTGTATATAACCTTAAGTCAGAACAACTTCACTGTACATAACCTTAAGTCAGAACAACTTCCTCACTGTAACCTTAAGTCAGAACAACTTCCTCACTGTACATAACCTTAAGTCAGAACAACTTCCTCACTGTACATAACCTTAAGTCAGAACAACTTCCTCACTGTACATAACCTTAAGTCAGAACAACTTCCTCACTGTACATAACCTTAAGTCAGAACAACTTCCTCACTGTATATAACCTTAAGTCAGAACCACTTTATCACTGTACATAACCTTAAGTCAGAACAACATCCTCACTGTACATAACCTTAAGTCAGAACAAATTCCTCACTGTACACAACCTTAAGTCAGAACAACTTCCTCACTGTACATAACCTTAAGTCAGAACAACTTCCTCACTGTACATAACCTTAAGTCAGAACAACTTCCTCACTGTATATAACCTTAAGTCAGAACAACTTCCTCACTGTATATAACCTTAAGTCAGAACAACTTCCTCACTGTACATAACCTTAAGTCAGAACAACTTCCTCACTGTACATAACCTTAAGTCAGAACAACTTCCTCACTGTATATAACCTTAAGTCAGAACAACTTCCTCACTGTACATAACCTTAAGTCAGAACAACTTCCTCACTGTATATAACCTTAAGTCAGAACAACTTCCTCACTGTATATAACCTTAAGTCAGAACAACTTCCTCACTGTACATAACCTTAAGTCAGAACAACTTCCTCACTGTACATAACCTTAAGTCAGAACAACTTCCTCACTGTACATAACCTTAAGTCAGAACAACTTCCTCACTGTATAACCTTAAGTCAGAACAACTTCCTCACTGTACATAACCTTAAGTCAGAACAACTTCCTCACTGTAACTTAATAACCTTAAGTCAGAACAACTTCCTCACTGTACATAACCTTAAGTCAGAACAACTTCTTTACTGTACATAACCTTAAGTCAGAACAACTTCCTCACTGTATATAACCTTAAGTCAGAACAACTTCCTCACTGTACATAACCTTAAGTCAGAACAACTTCCTCACTGTATATAACCTTAAGTCAGAACAACTTCCTCACTGTACATAACCTTAAGTCAGAACAACTTCCTCACTGTACATAACCTTAAGTCAGAACAACTTCCTCACTGTACATAACCTTAAGTCAGAACAACTTCCTCACTGTCATAACCTAAGTCAGAACAACTTCCTCACTGTACATAACCTTAAGTCAGAACAACTTCCTCACTGTACATAACCTTAAGTCAGAACAACTTCCTCACTGTACATAACCTTAAGTCAGAACAACTTCCTCACTGTACATAACCTTAAGTCAGAACAACTTCCTCACTGTACATAACCTTAAGTCAGAACAACTTCCTCACTGTACATAACCTTAAGTCAGAACAACTTCCTCACTGTATACATCCTTAAGTCGCAACAACTTCCTCACTGTACATAACCTTAAGTCAGAACAACTTCCTCACTGTACATAACCTTAAGTCAGAACAACTTCCTCACTGTACATAACCTTAAGTCAGAACAACTTCCTCACTGTATACAACCTTAAGTCAGAACAACTTCCTCACTGTACATAACCTTAAGTCAGAACAACTTCCTCACTGTACATAACCTTAAGTCAGAACAACTTCCTCACTGTATATAACCTTAAGTCAGAACAACTTCCTCACTGTATATAACCTTAAGTCAGAACAACTTCCTCACTGTATATAACCTTAAGTCAGAACAACTTCCTCACTGTACATAACCTTAAGTCAGAACAACTTCCTCACTGTACATAACCTTAAGTCAGAACAACTTCCTCACTGTACATAACCTTAAGTCAGAACAACTTGTACATAACCTCACTGTCACTGTAACCTTAAGTCAGAACAACTTCCTCACTGTACATAACCTTAAGTCAGAACAACTTCCTCACTGTACATAACCTTAAGTCAGAACAACTTCTTCACTGTACATAACCTTAAGTCAGAACAACTTCCTCACTGTATACAACCTTAAGTCAGAACAACTTCCTCACTGTACATAACCTTAAGTCAGAACAACTTCCTCACTGTATATAACCTTAAGTCAGAACAACTTCCTCACTGTATAACCTTAATAACCTTAAGTCAGAACAACTTCCTCACTGTACATAACCTTAAGTCAGAACAACTTCCTCACTGTACATAACCTTAAGTCAGAACAACTTCCTCACTGTACATAACCTTAAGTCAGAACAACTTCCTCACTGTACATAACCTTAAGTCAGAACAACTTCCTCACTGTACATAACCTTAAGTCAGAACAACTTCCTCACTGTACATAACCTTAAGTCAGAACAACTTCCTCACTGTACATAACCTTAAGTCAGAACAACTTCCTCACTGTAACAACTTAAGTCACTGTTCCTCACTGTAATAACCTTAAGTCAGAACAACTTCCTCACTGTATATAACCTTAAGTCAGAACAACTTCCTCACTGTACATAACCTTAAGTCAGAACAACTTCCTCACTGTACAACTTCCTCACTGTACATAACCTTAAGTCAGAACAACTTCCTCACTGTATATAACCTTAAGTCAGAACAACTTCCTCACTGTACATAACCTTAAGTCAGAACAACTTCCTCACTGTACATAACCTTAAGTCAGAACAACTTCCTCACTGTACATAACCTTAAGTCAGAACAACTTCCTCACTGTATATAACCTTAAGTCAGAACAACTTCCTCACTGTACATAACCTTAAGTCAGAACAACTTCCTCACTGTACATAACCTTAAGTCAGAACAACTTCCTCACTGTACATAACCTTAAGTCAGAACAACTTCCTCACTGTACATAACCTTAAGTCAGAACAACTTCCTCACTGTACATAACCTTAAGTCAGAACAACTTCCTCACTGTACATAACCTTAAGTCAGAACAACTTCCTCACTGTACATAACCTTAAGTCAGAACAACTTCCTCACTGTACATAACCTTAAGTCAGAACAACTTCCTCACTGTACATAACCTTAAGTCAGAACAACTTCCTCACTGTACATAACCTTAAGTCAGAACAACTTCCTCACTGTATATAACCTTAAGTCAGAACAACTTCCTCACTGTACATAACCTTAAGTCAGAACAACTTCCTCACTGTACATAACCTTAAGTCAGAACAACTTCCTCACTGTACATAACCTTAAGTCAGAACAACTTCCTCACTGTACATAACCTTAAGTCAGAACAACTTCCTCACTGTACATAACCTTAAGTCAGAACAACTTCCTCACTGTACATAACCTTAAGTCAGAACAACTTCCTCACTGTATATAACCTTAAGTCAGAACAACTTCCTCACTGTACATAACCTTAAGTCAGAACAACTTCCTCACTGTACATAACCTTAAGTCAGAACAACTTCCTCACTGTACATAACCTTAAGTCAGAACAACTTCCTCACTGTATATAACCTTAAGTCAGAACAACTTCCTCACTGTAACCTTAAGTCAGAACAACTCACTGTTAAGTCAGTCAGAACAACTTCCTCACTGTACATAACCTTAAGTCAGAACAACTTCCTCACTGTACATAACCTTAAGTCAGAACAACTTCCTCACTGTACATAACCTTAAGTCAGAACAACTCACTCCTCACTGTACTGTATAACCTTAAGTCAGAACAACTTCCTCACTGTACATAACCTTAAGTCAGAACAACTTCCTCACTGTACATAACCTTAAGTCAGAACAACTTCCTCACTGTACATAACCTTAAGTCAGAACAACTTCCTCACTGTACATAACCTTAAGTCAGAACAACTTCCTCACTGTACATAACCTTAAGTCAGAACAACTTCCTCACTGTACATAACCTTAAGTCAGAACAACTTCCTCACTGTACATAACCTTAAGTCAGAACAACTTCCTCACTGTATATAACCTTAAGTCAGAACAACTTCACTCACTGTACAATAACCTTAAGTCAGAACAACTTCCTCACTGTACATAACCTTAAGTCAGAACAACTTCCTCACTGTACATAACCTTAAGTCAGAACAACTTCCTCACTGTACATAACCTTAAGTCAGAACAACTTCCTCACTGTACATAACCTTAAGTCAGAACAACTTCCTCACTGTACATAACCTTAAGTTAAGTCAGAATAAACTTCCTCACTCCTCACTGTACATAACCTTAAGTCAGAACAACTTCCTCACTGTACATAACCTTAAGTCAGAACAACTTCCTCACTGTATATAACCTTAAGTCAGAACAACTTCCTCACTGTACATAAACTTCCTCACTGTACATAACCTTAAGTCAGAACAACTTCCTCACTGTACATAACCTTAAGTCAGAACAACTTCCTCACTGTACATAACCTTAAGTCAGAACAACTTCCTCACTGTACATAACCTTAAGTCAGAACAACTTCCTCACTGTATATAACCTTAAGTCAGAACAACTTCCTCACTGTACATAACCTTAAGTCAGAACAACTTCCTCACTGTACATAACCTTAAGTCAGAACAACTTCCTCACTGTACATAACCTTAAGTCAGAACAACTTCCTCACTGTACATAACCTTAAGTCAGAACAACTTCCTCACTGTATATAACCTTAAGTCAGAACAACTTCCTCACTGTATATAACCTTAAGTCAGAACAATCCTCACTGTACATAACCTTAAGTCAGAACAACTTCCTCACTGTACATAACCTTAAGTCAGAACAACTTCCTCACTGTACATAACCTTAAGTCAGAACAACTTCCTCACTGTATATAACCTTAAGTCAGAACAACTTCCTCACTGTACATAACCTTAAGTCAGAACAACTTCCTCACTGTATATAACCTTAAGTCAGAACAACTTCCTCACTGTACATAACCTTAAGTCAGAACAACTTCCTCACTGTACATAACCTTAAGTCAGAACAACTTCCTCACTGTACATAACCTTAAGTCAGAACAACTTCCTCACTGTACATAACCTTAAGTCAGAACAACTTCCTCACTGTACATAACCTTAAGTCAGAACAACTTCCTCACTGTATACAACCTTAAGTCAGAACAACTTCCTCACTGTACATAACCTTAAGTCAGAACAACTTCCTCACTGTATATAACCTTAAGTCAGAACAACTTCCTCACTGTACATAACCTTAAGTCAGAACAACTTCCTCACTGTACATAACCTTAAGTCAGAACAACTTCCTCACTGTACATAACCTTAAGTCAGAACAACTTCCTCACTGTACATAACCTTAAGTCAGAACAACTTCCTCACTGTACATAACCTTAAGTCAGAACAACTTCCTCACTGTACATAACCTTAAGTCAGAACAACTTCCTCACTGTATATAACCTTAAGTCAGAACAACTTCCTCACTGTACATAACCTTAAGTCAGAACAACTTCCTCACTGTACATAACCTTAAGTCAGAACAACTTCCTCACTGTACATAACCTTAAGTCAGAACAACTTCCTCACTGTACATAACCTTAAGTCAGAACAACTTCCTCACTGTACATAACCTTAGGTAAGAACAACTTCCTCACTGTATATAACCTTAAGTCAGAACAACTTCCTCACTGTACATAACCTTAAGTCAGAACAACTTCCTCACTGTACATAACCTTAAGTCAGAACAACTTCCTCACTGTACATAATAACCTTAAGTCAGAACAACTTCCACTGTATATAACCTTAAGTCAGAACAACTTCCTCACTGTACATAACCTTAAGTCAGAACAACTCCTCACCATAACTGTCAGAACAACCCTCACTGTCAGAACAACTTCAACTCACTGTACATAACCTTAAGTCAGAACAACTTCCTCACTGTACATAACCTTAAGTCAGAACAACTTCCTCACTGTACATAACCTTAAGTCAGAACAACTTCCTCACTGTACATAACCTTAAGTCAGAACAACTTCCTCACTGTACATAACCTTAAGTCAGAACAACTTCCTCACTGTATACAACCTTAAGTCAGAACAACTTCCTCACTGTACATAACCTTAAGTCAGAACAACTTCCTCACTGTATATAACCTTAAGTCAGAACAACTTCCTCACTGTACATAACCTTAAGTCAGAACAACTTCCTCACTGTACATAACCTTAAGTCAGAACAACTTCCTCACTGTATATAACCTTAAGTCAGAACAACTTCCTCACTGTACATAACCTTAAGTCAGAACAACTTCCTCACTGTACATAACCTTAAGTCAGAACAACTTCCTCACTGTATATAACCTTAAGTCAGAACAACTTCCTCACTGTACATAACCTTAAGTCAGAACAACTTCCTCACTGTACATAACCTTAAGTCAGAACAACTTCCTCACTGTACATAACCTTAAGTCAGAACAACTTCCTCACTGTACATAACCTTAAGTCAGAACAACTTCCTCACTGTACATAACCTTAAGTCAGAACAACTTCCTCACTGTATATAACCTTAAGTCAGAACAACTTCCTCACTGTACATAACCTTAAGTCAGAACAACTTCCTCACTGTACATAACCTTAAGTCAGAACAACTTCCTCACTGTACATAACCTTAATTCAGAACAACTTCCTCACTGTACATAACCTTAAGTCAGAACAACTTCCTCACTGTATATAACCTTAAGTCAGAACAACTTCCTCACTGTACATAACCTTAAGTCAGAACAACTTCCTCACTGTATACAACCTTAAGTCAGAACAACTTCCTCACTGTACATAACCTTAAGTCAGAACAACTTCCTCACTGTACATAACCTTAAGTCAGAACAACTTCCTCACTGTACATAACCTTAAGTCAGAACAACTTCCTCACTGTATATAACCTTAAGTCAGAACAACTTCCTCACTGTAGAACAACTTCCTCAAGTCTTAAGAACAACTTCCTCACTGTACATAACCTTAAGTCAGAACAACTTCCTCACTGTACATAACCTTAAGTCAGAACAACTTCCTCACTGTACATAACCTTAAGTCAGAACAACTTCCTCACTGTACATAACCTTAAGTCAGAACAACTTCCTCACTGTACATAACCTTAAGTCAGAACAACTTCCTCACTGTACATAACCTTAAGTCAGAACAACTTCCTCACTGTACATAACCTTAAGTCAGAACAACTTCCTCACTGTATACACCTTAAGTCAGAACAACTTCCTCACTGTACATAACCTTAAGTCAGAACAACTTCATCACTCTTAATAACCTTAAGTCAGACCAACTTCTTCACTTTACATAACCTTAAGTCAGAACCACTTTTTTACTGTACATAACCTTAAGTCAGAACAACATCCTCACTGTACATAACCTTAAGTCAGAACAAATTCCTCACTGTATATAACCTTAAGTCAGAACAACTTCCTCACTGTACATAACCTTAAGTCAGAACAACTTCCTCACTGTACATAACCTTAAGTCAGAACAACTTCCTCACTGTATATAACCTTAAGTCAGAACAACTTCCTCACTGTACATAACCTTAAGTCAGAACAACTTCCTCACTGTACATAACCTTAAGTCAGAACAACTTCCTCACTGTACATAACCTTAAGTCAGAACAACTTCCTCACTGTACATAACCTTAAGTCAGAACAACTTCCTCACTGTACATAACCTTAAGTCAGAACAACTTCCTCACTGTACATAACCTTAAGTCAGAACAACTTCCTCACTGTACATAACCTTAAGTCAGAACAACTTCCTCACTGTATATAACCTTAAGTCAGAACAACTTCCTCACTGTACATAACCTTAAGTCAGAACAACTTCCTCACTGTACATAACCTTAAGTCAGAACAACTTCCTCACTGTACATAACCTTAAGTCAGAACAACTTCCTCACTGTATATAACCTTAAGTCAGAACAACTTCCTCACTGTACATAACCTTAAGTCAGAACAACTTCCTCACTGTACATAACCTTAAGTCAGAACAACTTCCTCACTGTACATAACCTTAAGTCAGAACAACTTCCTCACTGTACATAACCTTAAGTCAGAACAACTTCTCACTGTACATAACCTTAAGTCAGAACAACTTCCTCACTGTACATAACCTTAAGTCAGAACAACTTCCTCACTGTACATAACCTTAAGTCAGAACAACTTCCTCACTGTACATAACCTTAAGTCAGAACAACTTCCTCACTGTACATAACCTTAAGTCAGAACAACTTCCTCACTGTACATAACCTTAAGTCAGAACAACTTCCTCACTGTATATAACCTTAAGTCAGAACAACTTCCTCACTGTACCTTAATAACCTTAAGTCAGAACAACTTCCTCACTGTACATAACCTTAAGTCAGAACAACTTCCTCACTGTACATAACCTTAAGTCAGAACAACTTCCTCACTGTACATAACCTTAAGTCAGAACAACTTCCTCACTGTACATAACCTTAAGTCAGAACAACTTCCTCACTGTACATAACCTTAAGTCAGAACAACTTCCTCACTGTATACAACCTTAAGTCAGAACAACTTCCTCACTGTACATAACCTTTAGTCAGAACAACTTCCTTACTGTACATAACCTTAAGTCAGAACAACTACCTCACTGTACATAACCTTAAGTCAGAACAACTTCCTCACTGTACATAACCTTAAGTCAGAACAACTTCCTCACTGTATATAACCTTAAGTCAGAACAACTTCCTCAACAACTTTCAGAACAACTTCCTCACTGTACATAACCTTAAGTCAGAACAACTTCCTCACAGTACATAAACTTAAGTCATAACAACTTCTTCACTGTACATATCTTCAAGTCAATCAACTTCCTCACTGTACATAACCTTAAGTCAGAACAACTTCCTCACTGTACATAACCTTAAGTCAGAACAACTTCCTCACTGTACATAACCTTAAGTCAGAACAACTTCCTCACTGTACATAACCTTAAGTCAGAACAACTTCCTCACTGTACATAACCTTAAGTCAGAACAACTTCCTCACTGTACATAACCTTAAGTCAGAACAACTTCCTCACTGTATATAACCTTAAGTCAGAACAACTTCCTCACTGTACATAACCTTAAGTCAGAACAACTTCCTCACTGTACATAACCTTAAGTCAGAACAACTTCCTCACTGTATATAACCTTAAGTCAGAACAACTTCCTCACTGTATATAACCTTAAGTCAGAACAACTTCCTCACTGTACATAACCTTAAGTCAGAACAACTTCCTCACTGTACATAACCTTAAGTCAGAACAACTTCCTCACTGTACATAACCTTAAGTCAGAACAACTTCCTCACTGTATATAACCTTAAGTCAGAACAACTTCCTCACTGTACATAACCTTAAGTCAGAACAACTTCCTCACTGTACATAACCTTAAGTCAGAACAACTTCCTCACTGTACATAACCTTAAGTCAGAACAACTTCCTCACTGTATATAACCTTAAGTCAGAAACTTCCTACTGTCAGAACAACTTCCTCACTGTATATAACCTTAAGTCAGAACAACTTCCTCACTGTACATAACCTTAAGTCAGAACAACTTCCTCACTGTACATAACCTTAAGTCAGAACAACTTCCTCACTGTACATAACCTTAAGTCAGAACAACTTCCTCACTGTACATAACCTTAAGTCAGAACAACTTCCTCACTGTATATAACCTTAAGTCAGAACAACTTCCTCACTGTACATAACCTTAAGTCAGAACAACTTCCTCACTGTATATAACCTTAAGTCAGAACAACTTCCTCACTGTACATAACCTTAAGTCAGAACAACTTCCTCACTGTATATAACCTTAAGTCAGAACAACTTCCTCACTGTACATAACCTTAAGTCAGAACAACTTCCTCACTGTACATAACCTTAAGTCAGAACAACTTCCTCACTGTACATAACCTTAAGTCAGAACAACTTCCTCACTGTACATAACCTTAAGTCAGAACAACTTCCTCACTGTATATAACCTTAAGTCAGAACAACTTCCTCACTGTATATAACCTTAAGTCAGAAACCTCACTGTCAGAACAACTTCCTCACTGTACATAACCTTAAGTCAGAACAACTTCCTCACTGTACATAACCTTAAGTCAGAACAACTTCCTCACTGTATATAACCTTAAGTCAGAACAACTTTCACTCACTGTCAGAACAACTTCCTACTGTACATAACCTTAAGTCAGAACAACATCCTCACTGTACATAACCTTAAGTCAGAACAAATTCCTCACTGTACACAACCTTAAGCCAGAACAACTGCCTCACTGTACATAACCTTAAGTCAGAAAAACTTCCTCACTGTATATAACCTTAAGTCAGAACAACTTCCTCACTGTACATAACCTTAAGTCAGAACAACTTCCTCACTTTACATAACCTTAAGTCAGAACAACTTCCTCATTGTACATAACCTTTAATCAGAACAAATTCCTCACTGTATATAACCTTAAGTCAGAACAACTTCCTCACTGTATATAACCTTAAGTCAGAACAACTTCCTCACTGTACATAACCTTAAGTCAGAACAACTTCCTCACTGTACATAACCTTAAGTCAGAACAACTTCCTCACTGTACATAACCTTAAGTCAGAACAACTTCCTCACTGTACATAACCTTAAGTCAGAACAACTTCCTCACTGTATACAACCTTAAGTCAGAACAACTTCCTCACTGTACATAACCTTAAGTCAGAACAACTTCCTCACTGTACATAACCTTAAGTCAGAACAACTTCCTCACTGTACATAACCTTAAGTCAGAACAACTTCCTCACTGTACATAACCTTAATCAGAACAACCTTAACTGTACATAAGAAGTCAGAACTTCCTCACTGTACATAACCTTAAGTCAGAACAACTTCCTCACTGTATATAACCTTAAGTCAGAACAACTTCCTCACTGTACATAACCTTAAGTCAGAACAACTTCCTCACTGTACATAACCTTAAGTCAGAACAACTTCATCACTCTTAATAACCTTAAGTCAGACCAACTTCTTCACTGTACATAACCTTAAGTCAGAACAACTTCCTCACTGTACATAACCTTAAGTCAGAACAACTTCCTCACTGTACATAACCTTAAGTCAGAACAACTTCCTCACTGTACATAACCTTAAGTCAGAACAACTTCCTCACTGTACATAACCTTAAGTCAGAACAACTTCCTCACTGTACATAACCTTAAGTCAGAACAACTTCCTCACTGTACATAACCTTAAGTCAGAACAACTTCCTCACTGTATATAACCTTAAGTCAGAACAACTTCCTCACTGTACATAACCTTAAGTCAGAACAACTTCCTCACTGTACATAACCTTAAGTCAGAACAACTTCCTCACTGTACATAACCTTAAGTCAGAACAACTTCCTCACTCACTGTAGTCAGAACAACCTTAAGTCAGAACAACTTCCTCACTGTACATAACCTTAAGTCAGAACAACTTCCTCACTGTACATAACCTTAAGTCAGAACAACTTCCTCACTGTACATAACCTTAAGTCAGAACAACTTCCTCACTGTACATAACCTTAAGTCAGAACAACTTCCTCACTGTATACAACCTTAAGTCAGAACAACTTCCTCACTGTACATAACCTTAAGTCAGAACAACTTCCTCACTGTATATAACCTTAAGTCAGAACAACTTCCTCACTGTACATAACCTTAAGTCAGAACAACTTCCTCACTGTACATAACCTTAAGTCAGAACAACTTCCTCACTGTACATAACCTTAAGTCAGAACAACTTCCTCACTGTATATAACCTTAAGTCAGAACAACTTCCTCACTGTATATAACCTTAAGTCAGAACAACTTCCTCACTGTACATAACCTTAAGTCAGAACAACTTCCTCACTGTACATAACCTTAAGTCAGAACAACTTCCTCACTGTACATAACCTTAAGTCAGAACAACTTCCTCACTGTACATAACCTTAAGTCAGAACAACTTCCTCACTGTATATAACCTTAAGTCAGAACAACTTCCTCACTGTACATAACCTTAAGTCAGAACAACTTCCTCACTGTACATAACCTTAAGTCAGAACAACTTCCTCACTGTACATAACCTTAAGTCAGAACAACTTCCTCACTGTATACAACCTTAAGTCAGAACAACTTCCTCACTGTACATAACCTTAAGTCAGAACAACTTCCTCACTGTACATAACCTTAAGTCAGAACAACTTCCTCACTGTACATAACCTTAAGTCAGAACAACTTCCTCACTGTACATAACCTTAAGTCAGAACAACTTCCTCACTCACTGTACATAACCTTAAGTCAGAACAACTTCCTCACTGTACATAACCTTAAGTCAGAACAACTTCCTCACTGTACATAACCTTAAGTCAGAACAACTTCCTCACTGTACATAACCTTAAGTCAGAACAACTTCCTCACTGTACATAACCTTAAGTCAGAACAACTTCCTCACTGTACATAACCTTAAGTCAGAACAACTTCCTCACTGTATATAACCTTAAGTCAGAACAACTTCCTCACTGTACATAACCTTAAGTCAGAACAACTTCCTCACTGTACATAACCTTAAGTCAGAACAACTTCCTCACTGTATATAACCTTAAGTCAGAACAACTTCCTCACTGTACATAACCTTAAGTCAGAACAACTTCCTCACTGTACATAACCTTAAGTCAGAACAACTTCCTCACTGTACATAACCTTAAGTCAGAACAACTTCCTCACTGTACATAACCTTAAGTCAGAACAACTTCCTCACTGTACATAACCTTAAGTCAGAACAACTTCCTCACTGTATATAACCTTAAGTCAGAACAACTTCCTCACTGTACCTTAATAACCTTAAGTAACAGAACAACTTCCTCACTGTACATAACCTTAAGTCAGAACAACTTCCTCACTGTACATAACCTTAAGTCAGAACAACTTCCTCACTGTATATAACCTTAAGTCAGAACAACTTCCTCACTGTACATAACCTTAAGTCAGAACAACTTCCTCACTGTACATAACCTTAAGTCAGAACAACTTCC
The DNA here is from genome assembly GCF_004210375.1 of Tachypleus tridentatus. Lineage (NCBI taxonomy): Eukaryota > Metazoa > Arthropoda > Merostomata > Xiphosura > Limulidae > Tachypleus > Tachypleus tridentatus. Next base: position 105,377,370 of record NC_134825.1, on the reverse strand, counting down.
TCACTGTACATAACCTTAAGTCAGAACAACTTCCTCACTGTACATAACCTTAAGTCAGAACAACTTCTCTCACTGTACCTTAATAACCTTAAGTCAGAACAACTTCCTCACTGTACATAACCTTAAGTCAGAACAACTTCCTCACTGTACATAACCTTAAGTCAGAACAACTTCCTCACTGTACATAACCTTAAGTCAGAACAACTTCCTCACTGTACATAACCTTAAGTCAGAACAACTTCCTCACTGTACATAACCTTAAGTCAGAACAACTTCCTCACTGTACATAACCTTAAGTCAGAACAACTTCCTCACTGTACATAACCTTAAGTCAGAACAACTTCCTCACTGTACATAACCTTAAGTCAGAACAACTTCCTCACTGTACATAACCTTAAGTCAGAACAACTTCCTCACTGTACATAACCTTAAGTCAGAACAACTTCCTCACTGTATACAACCTTAAGTCAGAACAACTTCCTCACTGTATATAACCTTAAGTCAGAACAACTTCCTCACTCTACATAACCTTAAGTCAGAACAACTTCCTCACTGTACATAACCTTAAGTCAGAACAACTTCCTCACTGTACATAACCTTAAGTCAGAACAACTTCCTCACTGTACATAACCTTAAGTCAGAATAACTTCCTCACTGTACATAACCTTAAGTCAGAACAACTTCCTCACTGTACATAACCTTAAGTCAGAACAACTTCCTCACTGTACATAACCTTAAGTCAGAACAAACTTCCTCACTGTACATAACCTTAAGTCAGAACAAACTCACTGTCCTAACCTAAGTCAGAACAACTTCCTCACTGTACATAACCTAAGTCAGAACAACTTCCTCAGTCAGAACAACTTCCTCACTGTACATAACCTTAAGTCAGAACAACTTCCTCACTGTACATAACCTTAAGTCAAAATCTCTTCCTCACTGTACATAACCTTAAGTCAGAACAACTACCTCACTGTACAAAACCTTAAGTCAGAACAACTTCTTCACTCACTGAACAACTTCCTCACATAACCTTAAGTCAGAACAACTTCCTCACTGTACATAACCTTAAGTCAGAACAACTTCCTCACTGTACATAACCTTAAGTCAGAACAACTTCCTCACTGTACATAACCTTAAGTCAGAACAACTTCCTCACTGTACATAACCTTAAGTCAGAACAACTTCCTCACTGTATATAACCTTAAGTGAGAACAACTTCCTCACTGTACATAACCTTAAGTCAGAACAACTTCCTCACTGTATATAACCTTAAGTCAGAACAACTTCCTCACTGTACATAACCTTAAGTCAGAACAACTTCCTCACTGTACATAACCTTAAGTCAGAACAACTTCCTCACTGTACATAACCTTAAGTCAGAACAACTTCCTCACTGTATACAACCTTAAGTCAGAACAACTTCCTCACTGTATATAACCTTAAGTCAGAACAACTTCCTCACTGTACATAACCTTAAGTCAGAACAACTTCCTCACTGTACATAACCTTAAGTCAGAACAACTTCCTCACTGTACATAACCTTAAGTCAGAACAACTTCCTCACTGTACATAACCTTAAGTCAGAACAACTTCCTCACTGTACATAACCTTAAGTCAGAACAACTTCCTCACTGTATACAACCTTAAGTCAGAACAACTTCCTCACTGTACATAACCTTAAGTCAGAACAACTTCACTAACTGTACAATAACCTTAAGTCAGAACAACTTCCTCACTGTACATAACCTTAAGTCAGAACAACTTCCTCACTGTACATAACCTTAAGTCAGAACAACTTCCTCACTGTACATAACCTTAAGTCAGAACAACTTCCTCACTGTACATAACCTTAAGTCAGAACAACTTCCTCACTGTACATAACCTTAAGTCAGAACAAACTGTACATAACCCTCACTGTACATAACCTTAAGTCAGAACAACTTCCTCACTGTATATAACCTTAAGTCAGAACAACTTCCTCACTGTATATAACCTTAAGTCAGAACAACTTCCTCACTGTACCTTAATAACCTTAAGTCAGACCAACTTCTTCACTTTACATAACCTTAAGTCAGAACCACTTTTTTACTGTACATAACCTTAAGTCAGAACAACATCCTCACTGTACATAACCTTAAGTCAGAACAACTTCCTCACTGTACATAACCTTAAGTCAGAACAACTTCCTCACTGTATATAACCTTAAGTCAGAACAACTTCCTCACTGTACATAACCTTAAGTCAGAACAACTTCCTCACTGTACATAACCTTAAGTCAGAACAACTTCCTCACTGTACATAACCTTAAGTCAGAACAACTTCCTCACTGTATATAACCTTAAGTCAGAACAACTTCCTCACTGTACATAACCTTAAGTCAGAACAACTTCCTCACTGTACATAACCTTAAGTCAGAACAACTTCCTCACTGTACATAACCTTCACTGTCAGAACCTTAAGTCAGAACAACCTCACTGTACATAACCTTAAGTCAGAACAACTTCCTCACTGTACATAACCTTAAGTCAGAACAACTTCCTCACTGTACATAACCTTAAGTCAGAACAACTTCCTCACTGTACATAACCTTAAGTCAGAACAACTTCCTCACTGTACATAACCTTAAGTCAGAACAACTTCCTCACTGTATACAACCTTAAGTCAGAACAACTTCCTCACTGTACATAACCTTAAGTCAGAACAACTTCCTCACTGTACATAACCTTAAGTCAGAACAACTTCCTCACTGTACATAACCTTAAGTCAGAACAACTTCCTCACTGTACATAACCTTAAGTCAGAACAACTTCCTCACTGTACATAACCTTAAGTCAGAACAACTTCCTCACTGTACATAACCTTAAGTCAGAACAACTTCCTCACTGTATATAACCTTAAGTCAGAACAACTTCCTCACTGTATATAACCTTAAGTCAGAACAACTTCCTCACTGTACATAACCTTAAGTCAGAACAACTTCCTCACTGTATATAACCTTAAGTCAGAACAACTTCCTCACTGTATATAACCTTAAGTCAGAACAACTTCCTCACTGTACATAACCTTAAGTCAGAACAACTTCCTCACTGTACATAACCTTAAGTCAGAACAACTTCCTCACTGTATATAACCTTAAGTCAGAACAACTTCCTCACTGTACATAACCTTAAGTCAGAACAACTTCCTCACTGTACATAACCTTAAGTCAGAACAACTTCCTCACTGTACATAACCTTAAGTCAGAACAACTTCCTCACTGTACATAACCTTAAGTCAGAACAACTTCCTCACTGTACATAACCTTAAGTCAGAACAACTTCCTCACTGTATATAACCTTAAGTCAGAACAACTTCCTCACTGTACATAACCTTAAGTCAGAACAACTTCCTCACTGTACATAACCTTAAGTCAGAACAACTTCCTCACTGTACATAACCTTAAGTCAGAACAACTTCCTCACTGTACATAACCTTAAGTCAGAACAACTTCCTCACTGTACATAACCTTAAGTCAGAACAACTTCCTCACTGTATATAACCTTAAGTCAGAACAACTTCCTCACTGTACATAACCTTAAGTCAGAACAACTTCCTCACTGTACATAACCTTAAGTCAGAACAACTTCCTCACTGTACATAACCTTAAGTCAGAACAACTTCCTCACTGTATATAACCTTAAGTCAGAACAACTTCCTCACTGTACATAACCTTAAGTCAGAACAACTTCCTCACTGTATATAACCTTAAGTCAGAACAACTTCCTCACTGTACATAACCTTAAGTCAGAACAACTTCCTCACTGTACATAACCTTAAGTCAGAACAACTTCCTCACTGTACATAACCTTAAGTCAGAACAACTTCCTCACTGTACATAACCTTAAGTCAGAACAACTTCCTCACTGTACATAACCTTAAGTCAGAACAACTTCCTCACTGTACATAACCTTAAGTCAGAACAACTTCCTCACTGTACATAACCTTAAGTCAGAACAACTTCCTCACTGTATACAACCTTAAGTCAGAACAACTTCCTCACTGTACATAACCTTAAGTCAGAACAACTTCCTCACTGTACATAACCTTAAGTCAGAACAACTTCCTCACTGTACATAACCTTAAGTCAGAACAACTTCCTCACTGTACATAACCTTAAGTCAGAACAACTTCCTCACTGTATATAACCTTAAGTCAGAACAACTTCCTCACTGTACATAACCTTAAGTCAGAACAACTTCCTCACTGTACATAACCTTAAGTCAGAACAACTTCCTCACTGTACATAACCTTAAGTCAGAACAACTTCCTCACTGTACATAACCTTAAGTCAGAACAACTTCCTCACTGTATATAACCTTAAGTCAGAACAACTTCCTCACTGTCAGAACAACTTCCTCACATAACCTTAAGTCAGAACAACTTCCTCACTGTACATAACCTTAAGTCAGAACAACTTCCTCACTGTACATAACCTTAAGTCAGAACAACTTCCTCACTGTATATAACCTTAAGTCAGAACAACTTCCTCACTGTATATAACCTTAAGTCAGAACAACTTCCTCACTGTACATCAGAACAACTTCAAGTCAGAACAACTTCCTCACTGTACATAACCTTAAGTTAGAACAACTTTCTCACTGTATATAACCTTAAGTCAGAACAACTTCCTCACTGTACATAACCTTAAGTCAGAACAACTTCCTCACTGTATACAACCTTAAGTCAGAACAACTTCCTCACTGTACATAACCTTAAGTCAGAACAACTTCCTCACTGTACATAACCTTAAGTCAGAACAACTTCCTCACTGTACATAACCTTAAGTCAGAACAACTTCCTCACTGTATATAACCTTAAGTCAGAACAACTTCCTCACTGTATATAACCTTAAGTCAGAACAACTTCCTCACTGTATATAACCTTAAGTCAGAACAACTTCCTCACTGTACATAACCTTAAGTCAGAACAACTTCCTCACTGTACATAACCTTAAGTCAGAACAACTTCCTCACTGTACATAACCTTAAGTCAGAACAACTTCCTCACTGTATATAACCTTAAGTCACTGAACAACTTAAGTCAGAACAACTTCCTCACTGTACATAACCTTAAGTCAGAACAACTTCCTCACTGTACATAACCTTAAGTCAGAACAACTTCCTCACTGTACATAACCTTAAGTCAGAACAACTTCCTCACTGTACATAACCTTAAGTCAGAACAACTTCCTCACTGTACATAACCTTAAGTCAGAACAACTTCCTCACTGTACATAACCTTAAGTCAGAACAACTTCCTCACTGTACATAACCTTAAGTCAGAACAACTTCCTCACTGTACATAACCTTAAGTCAGAACAACTTCCTCACTGTACATAACCTTAAGTCAGAACAACTTCCTCACTGTATATAACCTTAAGTCAGAACAACTTCCTCACTGTATATAACCTTAAGTCAGAACAACTTCCTCACTGTACATAACCTTAAGTCAGAACAACTTCCTCACTGTACATAACCTTAAGTCAGAACAAATTCCTCACTGTACACAACCTTAAGCCAGAACAACTGCCTCACTGTACATAACCTTAAGTCAGAGAAACTTAACCTCACTGTATGCAACCTTAAGTCAGAACAACTTCCTCACTGTACATAACCTTAAGTCAGAACAACTTCCTCACTGTACATAACCTTAAGTCAGAACAACTTCCTCACTGTACATAACCTTAAGTCAGAACAACTTCCTCACTGTATATAACCTTAAGTCAGAACAACTTCCTCACTGTACATAACCTTAAGTCAGAACAACTTCCTCACTGTACATAACCTTAAGTCAGAACAACTTCCTCACTGTACATAACCTTAAGTCAGAACAACTTCCTCACTGTACATAACCTTAAGTCAGAACAACTTCCTCAACCTTAAGTCAGAACAACTTCCTCACTGTACATAACCTTAAGTCAGAACAACTTCCTCACTGTATATAACCTTAAGTCAGAACAACTTCCTCACTGTACATAACCTTAAGTCAGAACAACTTCCTCACTGTACATAACCTTAAGTCAGAACAACTTCCTCACTGTATATAACCTTAAGTCAGAACAACTTCCTCACTGTACATAACCTTAAGTCAGAACAACTTCCTCACTGTACATAACCTTAAGTCAGAACAACTTCCTCACTGTACATAACCTTAAGTCAGAACAACTTCCTCACTGTATATAACCTTAAGTCAGAACAACTTCCTCACTGTACATAACCTTAAGTCAGAACAACTTCCTCACTGTACATAACCTTAAGTCAGAACAACTTCCTCACTGTACATAACCTTAAGTCAGAACAACTTCCTCACTGTACATAACCTTAAGTCAGAACAACTTCCTCACTGTATATAACCTTAAGTCAGAACAACTTCCTCACTGTACATAACCTTAAGTCAGAACAACTTCCTCACTGTACATAACCTTAAGTCAGAACAACTTCCTCACTGTACATAACCTTAAGTCAGAACAACTTCCTCACTGTACATAACCTTAAGTCAGAACAACTTCCTCACTGTACATAACCTTAAGTCAGAACAACTTCCTCACTGTACATAACCTTAAGTCAGAACAACTTCCTCACTGTACATAACCTTAAGTCAGAACAACTTCCTCACTGTACATAACCTTAAGTCAGAACAACTTCCTCACTGTATATAACCTTAAGTCAGAACAACTTCCTCACTGTATATAACCTTAAGTCAGAACAACTTCCTCACTGTATATAACCTTAAGTCAGAACAACTTCTCACTCACTGTACATAACCTTAAGTCAGAACAACTTCCTCACTGTACATAACCTTAAGTCAGAACAACTTCCTCACTGTACATAACCTTAAGTCAGAACAACTTCCTCACTGTACATAACCTTAAGTCAGAACAACTTCCTCACTGTACATAACCTTAAGTCAGAACAACTTCCTCACTGTACATAACCTTAAGTCAGAACAACTTCCTCACTGTATATAACCTTAAGTCAGAACAACTTCCTCACTGTACATAACCTTAAGTCAGAACAACTTCCTCACTGTACATAACCTTAAGTCAGAACAACTTCCTCACTGTACATAACCTTAAGTCAGAACAACTTCCTCACTGTACATAACCTTAAGTCAGAACAACTTCCTCACTGTACATAACCTTAAGTCAGAACAACTTCCTCACTCACTGTACATAACCTTAAGTCAGAACAACTTCCTCACTGTACATAACCTTAAGTCAGAACAACTTCCTCACTGTACATAACCTTAAGTCAGAACAACTTCCTCACTGTACATAACCTTAAGTCAGAACAACTTCCTCACTGTATATAACCTTAAGTCAGAACAACTTCCTCACTGTACATAACCTTAAGTCAGAACAACTTCCTCACTGTACATAACCTTAAGTCAGAACAACTTCCTCACTGTACATAACCTTAAGTCAGAACAACTTCCTCACTGTACATAACCTTAAGTCAGAACAACTTCCTCACTGTACATAACCTTAAGTCAGAACAACTTCCTCACTGTATACAACCTTAAGTCAGAACAACTTCCTCACTGTACATAACCTTAAGTCAGAACAACTTCCTCACTGTACATAACTTTAAGTAAGAACAACTTCCTCACTGTATAACCTTAAGTCAGAACAACTTCCTCACTGTACATAACCTTAAGTCAGAACAACTTCCTCACTGTATATAACCTTAAGTCAGAACAACTTCCTCACTGTATATAACCTTAAGTCAGAACAACTTCCTCACTGTACATAACCTTAAGTCAGAACAACTTCCTCACTGTACATAACCTTAAGTCAGAACAACTTCCTCACTGTACATAACCTTAAGTCAGAACAACTTCCTCACTGTACATAACCTTAAGTCAGAACAACTTCCTCACTGTACATAACCTTAAGTCAGAACAACTTCCTCACTGTACATAACCTTAAGTCAGAACAACTTCTTCACTGTACATAACCTTAAGTCAGAACAACTTCCTCACTGTATATAACCTTAAGTCAGAACAACTTCCTCACTGTACATAACCTTAAGTCAGAACAACTTCCTCACTGTATATAACCTTAAGTCAGAACAACTTCCTCACTGTATATAACCTTAAGTCAGAACAACTTCCTCACTGTACATAACCTTAAGTCAGAACAACTTCCTCACTGTATATAACCTTAAGTCAGAACAACTTCCTCACTGTACATAACCTTAAGTCAGAACAACTTCCTCACTGTACATAACCTTAAGTCAGAACAACTTCCTCACTGTACATAACCTTAAGTCAGAACAACTTCCTCACTGTACATAACCTTAAGTCAGAACAACTTCCTCACTGTACATAACCTTAAGTCAGAACAACTTCCTCACTGTACATAACCTTAAGTCAGAACAACTTCCTCACTGTACATAACCTTAAGTCAGAACAACTTCCTCACTGTACATAACCTTAAGTCAGAACAACTTCCTCACTGTACATAACCTTAAGTCAGAACAACTTCCTCACTGTATATAACCTTAAGTCAGAACAACTTCCTCACTGTACATAACCTTAAGTCAGAACAACTTCCTCACTGTACATAACCTTAAGTCAGAACAACTTCACTCACTGTACTGTATAACCTTAAGTCAGAACAACTTCCTCACTGTACATAACCTTAAGTCAGAACAACTTCCTCACTGTACATAACCTTAAGTCAGAACAACTTCCTCACTGTACATAACTTTAAGTCAGAAAAACTTCCTCACTGTACATAACCTTAAGTCAGAACAACTTCCTCACTGTACATAACTAAGTCAGAACAACTTCCTCACTGTACATAACCTTAAGTCAGAACAACTTCCTCACTGTACATAACCTTAAGTCAGAACAACTTCCTCACTGTACATAACCTTAAGTCAGAACAACTTCCTCACTGTACATAACCTTAAGTCAGAACAACTTCACTCACTGTACATAACCTTAAGTCAGAACAACTTCCTCACTGTACATAACCTTAAGTCAGAACAACTTCCTCACTGTATATAACCTTAAGTCAGAACAACTTCTCTCACTGTAGTCAGAACAACCTTAAGTCAGAACAACTTCCTCACTGTACATAACCTTAAGTCAGAACAACTTCCTCACTGTACATAACCTTAAGTCAGAACAACTTCCTCACTGTACATAACCTTAAGTCAGAACAACTTCCTCACTGTACATAACCTTAAGTCAGAACAACTTCCTCACTGTACATAACCTTAAGTCAGAACAACTTCCTCACTGTACATAACCTTAAGTCAGAACAACTTCCTCACTGTACATAACCTTAAGTCAGAACAACTTCCTCACTGTACATAACCTTAAGTCAGAACAACTTCCTCACTGTACATAACCTTAAGTCAGAACAACTTCCTCACTGTACATAACCTTAAGTCAGAACAACTTCCTCACTGTACATAACCTTAAGTCAGAACAACTTCCTCACTGTACATAACCTTAAGTCAGAACAACTTCCTCACTGTACATAACCTTAAGTCAGAACAACTTCCTCACTGTACATAACCTTAAGTCAGAACAACTTCCTCACTGTACATAACCTTAAGTCAGAACAACTTCCTCACTGTACATAACCTTAAGTCAGAACAACTTCCTCACTGTATATAACCTTAAGTCAGAACAACTTCCTCACTGTACATAACCTTAAGTCAGAACAACTTCCTCACTGTACATAACCTTAAGTCAGAACAACTTCCTCACTGTACATAACCTTAAGTCAGAACAACTTCCTCACTGTACATAACCTTAAGTCAGAACAACTTCCTCACTGTACATAACCTTAAGTCAGAACAACTTCCTCACTGTACATAACCTTAAGTCAGAACAACTTCCTCACTGTACATAACCTTAAGTCAGAACAACTTCCTCACTGTACATAACCTTAAGTCAGAACAACTTCCTCACTGTACATAACCTTAAGTCAGAACAACTTCCTCACTGTATATAACCTTAAGTCAGAACAACTTCCTCACTGTACATAACCTTAAGTCAGAACAACTTCCTCACTGTACATAACCTTAAGTCAGAACAACTTCCTCACTGTACATAACCTTAAGTCAGAACAACTTCCTCACTGTACATAACCTTAAGTCAGAACAACTTCCTCACTGTATATAACCTTAAGTCAGAACAACTTCCTCACTGTATATAACCTTAAGTCAGAAAAACTTCCTCACTGTACATAACCTTAAGTCAGAACAACTTCCTCACTGTACATAACCTTAAGTCAGAACAACTTCCTCACTGTACATAACCTTAAGTCAGAACAACTTCCTCACTGTACATAACCTTAAGTCAGAACAACTTCCTCACTGTACATAACCTTAAGTCAGAACAACTTCCTCACTGTACATAACCTTAAGTCAGAACAACTTCCTCACTGTATAACCTTAAGTCCTTACTGTAGTCAGAGAAACTTCCTCACTGTATGCAACCTTAAGTCAGAACAACTTCCTCATTGTACACAACCTTTAGTCAGAACAACTTCCTCACTGTACATAACCTTAAGTCAGAACAACTTCCTCACTGTACATAACCTTAAGTCAGAACAACTTCCTCACTGTACATAACCTTAAGTCAGAACAACTTCCTCACTGTATATAACCTTAAGTCAGAACAACTTCCTCACTGTACATAACCTTAAGTCAGAACAACTTCCTCACTGTACATAACCTTAAGTCAGAACAACTTCCTCACTGTACATAACCTTAAGTCAGAACAACTTCCTCACTGTATATAACCTTAAGTCAGAACAACTTCCTCACTGTACATAACCTTAAGTCAGAACAACTTCCTCACTGTATATAACCTTAAGTCAGAACAACTTCCTCACTGTACATAACCTTAAGTCAGAACAACTTCCTCACTGTACATAACCTTAAGTCAGAACAACTTCCTCACTGTACATAACCTTAAGTCAGAACAACTTCCTCACTGTACATAACCTTAAGTCAGAACAACTTCCTCACTGTACATAACCTTAAGTCAGAACAACTTCCTCACTGTACATAACCTTAAGTCAGAACAACTTCCTCACTGTACATAACCTTAAGTCAGAACAACTTCCTCACTGTACATAACCTTAAGTCAGAACAACTTCCTCACTGTACATAACCTTAAGTCAGAACAACTTCCTCACTGTACATAACCTTAAGTCAGAACAACTTCCTCACTGTATATAACCTTAAGTCAGAACAACTTCCTCACTGTACATAACCTTAAGTCAGAACAACTTCCTCACTGTATATAACCTTAAGTCAGAACAACTTCCTCACTGTACATAACCTTAAGTCAGAACAACTTCCTCACTGTACATAACCTTAAGTCAGAACAACTTCCTCACTGTACATAACCTTAAGTCAGAACAACTTCCTCACTGTACATAACCTTAAGTCAGAACAACTTCCTCACTGTACATAACCTTAAGTCAGAACAACTTCCTCACTGTACATAACCTTAAGTCAGAACAACTTCCTCACTGTACATAACCTTAAGTCAGAACAACTTCCTCACTGTACATAACCTTAAGTCAGAACAACTTCCTCACTGTACATAACCTTAAGTCAGAACAACTTCCTCACTGTACATAACCTTAAGTCAGAACAACTTCCTCACTGTATACAACCTTAAGTCAGAACAACTTCCTCACTGTACATAACCTTAAGTCAGAACAACTTCCTCACTGTACATAACCTTAAGTCAGAACAACTTCCTCACTGTACATAACCTTAAGTCAGAACAACTTCCTCACTGTACATAACCTTAAGTCAGAACAACTTCCTCACTGTACATAACCTTAAGTCAGAACAACTTCCTCACTGTACATAACCTTAAGTCAGAACAACTTCCTCACTGTATATAACCTTAAGTCAGAACAACTTCCTCACTGTACATAACCTTAAGTCAGAACAACTTCCTCACTGTACATAACCTTAAGTCAGAACAACTTCCTCACTGTACATAACCTTAAGTCAGAACAACTTCCTCACTGTATATAACCTTAAGTCAGAACAACTTCCTCACTGTACATAACCTTAAGTCAGAACAACTTCCTCACTGTACATAACCTTAAGTCAGAACAACTTCCTCACTGTACATAACCTTAAGTCAGAACAACTTCCTCACTGTACATAACCTTAAGTCAGAACAACTTCCTCACTGTACATAACCTTAAGTCAGAACAACTTCCTCACTGTACATAACCTTAAGTCAGAACAACTTCCTCACTGTACATAACCTTAAGTCAGAACAACTTCCTCACTGTACATAACCTTAAGTCAGAACAACTTCCTCACTGTACATAACCTTAAGTCAGAACAACTTCCTCACTGTATATAACCTTAAGTCAGAACAACAACTGTCCTCACTAAGTCAGAACAACTTCCTCACTGTAACCTTAAGTCAGAACAACTTCCTCACTGTACATAACCTTAAGTCAGAACAACTTCCTCACTGTATATAACCTTAAGTCAGAACAACTTCCTCACTGTACATAACCTTAAGTCAGAACAACTTCCTCACTGTACATAACCTTAAGTCAGAACAACTTCCTCACTGTACATAACCTTAAGTCAGAACAACTTCCTCACTGTACATAACCTTAAGTCAGAACAACTTCCTCACTGTACATAACCTTAAGTCAGAACAACTTCCTCACTGTACATAACCTTAAGTCAGAACAACTTCCTCACTGTATATAACCTTAAGTCAGAACAACTTCCTCACTGTACATAACCTTAAGTCAGAACAACTTCCTCACTGTACATAACCTTAAGTCAGAACAACTTCCTCACTGTACATAACCTTAAGTCAGAACAACTTCCTCACTGTATATAACCTTAAGTCAGAACAACTTCCTCACTGTACATAACCTTAAGTCAGAACAACTTCCTCACTGTACATAACCTTAAGTAAGTCAGAACAACAGAACAACCTCACTGTACATAACCTTAAGTCAGAACAACTTCCTCACTGTACATAACCTTAAGTCAGAACAACTTCCTCACTGTACATAACCTTAAGTCAGAACAACTTCCTCACTGTACATAACCTTAAGTCAGAACAACTTCCTCACTGTACATAACCTTAAGTCAGAACAACTTCCTCACTGTACATAACCTTAAGTCAGAACAACTTCCTCACTGTATATAACCTTAAGTCAGAACAACTTCCTCACTGTACATAACCTTAAGTCAGAACAACTTCCTCACTGTACATAACCTTAAGTCAGAACAACTTCCTCACTGTACATAACCTTAAGTCAGAACAACTTCCTCACTGTACATAACCTTAAGTCAGAACAACTTCCTCACTGTACATAACCTTAAGTCAGAACAACTTCCTCACTGTACATAACCTTAAGTCAGAACAACTTCCTCACTGTACATAACCTTAAGTCAGAACAACTTCCTCACTGTACATAACCTTAAGTCAGAACAACTTCCTCACTGTACATAACCTTAAGTCAGAACAACTTCCTCACTGTACATAACCTTAAGTCAGAACAACTTCCTCACTGTACATAACCTTAAGTCAGAACAACTTCCTCACTGTACTTCCTCATAACCTTAAGTCAGAACAACTTCCTCACTGTATATAACCTTAAGTCAGAACAACTTCCTCACTGTACATAACCTTAAGTCAGAACAACTTCCTCACTGTACATAACCTTAAGTCAGAACAACTTCCTCACTGTACATAACCTTAAGTCAGAACAACTTCCTCACTGTACATAACCTTAAGTCAGAACAACTTCCTCACTGTACATAACCTTAAGTCAGAACAACTTCCTCACTGTACATAACCTTAAGTCAGAACAACTTCCTCACTGTATATAACCTTAAGTCAGAACAACTTCCTCACTGTACATAACCTTAAGTCAGAACAACTTCCTCACTGTACATAACCTTAAGTCAGAACAACTTCCTCACTGTACATAACCTTAAGTCAGAACAACTTCCTCACTGTACATAACCTTAAGTCAGAACAACTTCCTCACTGTACATAACCTTAAGTCAGAACAACTTCCTCACTGTACATAACCTTAAGTCAGAACAACTTCCTCACTGTACATAACCTTAAGTCAGAACAACTTCCTCACTGTACATAACCTTAAGTCAGAACAACTTCCTCACTGTACATAACCTTAAGTCAGAACAACTTCCTCACTGTATATAACCTTAAGTCAGAACAACTTCCTCACTGTACATAACCTTAAGTCAGAACAACTTCCTCACTGTACATAACCTTAAGTCAGAACAACTTCCTCACTGTACATAACCTTAAGTCAGAACAACTTCCTCACTGTACATAACCTTAAGTCAGAACAACTTCCTCACTGTACATAACCTTAAGTCAGAACAACTTCCTCACTGTACATAACCTTAAGTCAGAACAACTTCCTCACTGTACATAACCTTAAGTCAGAACAACTTCCTCACTGTACATAACCTTAAGTCAGAACAACTTCCTCACTGTACATAACCTTAAGTCAGAACAACTTCCTCACTGTATATAACCTTAAGTCAGAACAACTTCCTCACTGTACATAACCTTAAGTCAGAACAATTTCCTCACTGTACATAACCTTAAGTCAGAACAACTTCCTCACTGTATATAACCTTAAGTCAGAACAACTTCCTCACTGTACATAACCTTAAGTCAGAACAACTTCCTCACTGTATATAACCTTAAGTCAGAACAACTTCCTCACTGTACATAACCTTAAGTCAGAACAACTTCCTCACTGTATATAACCTTAAGTCAGAACAACTTCCTCACTGTACATAACCTTAAGTCAGAACAACTTCCTCACTGTACATAACCTTAAGTCAGAACAACTTCCTCACTGTATATAACCTTAAGTCAGAACAACTTCCTCACTGTATATAACCTTAAGTCAGAACAACTTCCTCACTGTATATAACCTTAAGTCAGAACAACTTCCTCACTGTACATAACCTTAAGTCAGAACAACTTCCTCACTGTACATAACCTTAAGTCAGAACAACTTCCTCACTGTACATAACCTTAAGTCAGAACAACTTCCTCACTGTATATAACCTTAAGTCAGAACAACTTCCTCACTGTACATAACCTTAAGTCAGAACAACTTCCTCACTGTACATAACCTTAAGTCAGAACAACTTCCTCACTGTACATAACCTTAAGTCAGAACAACTTCCTCACTGTACATAACCTTAAGTCAGAACAACTTCCTCACTGTACATAACCTTAAGTCAGAACAACTTCCTCACTGTATATAACCTTAAGTCAGAACAACTTCCTCACTGTACATAACCTTAAGTCAGAACAACTTCCTCACTGTACATAACCTTAAGTCAGAACAACTTCCTCACTGTACATAACCTTAAGTCAGAACAACTTCCTCACTGTACATAACCTTAAGTCAGAACAACTTCCTCACTGTACATAACCTTAAGTCAGAACAACTTCCTCACTGTACATAACCTTAAGTCAGAACAACTTCCTCACTGTACATAACCTTAAGTCAGAACAACTTCCTCACTGTACATAACCTTAAGTCAGAACAACTTCCTCACTGTATATAACCTTAAGTCAGAACAACTTCCTCACTGTACATAACCTTAAGTCAGAACAACTTCCTCACTGTACATAACCTTAAGTCAGAACAACTTCCTCACTGTACATAACCTTAAGTCAGAACAACTTCCTCACTGTACATAACCTTAAGTCAGAACAACTTCCTCACTGTACATAACCTTAAGTCAGAACAACTTCCTCACTGTACATAACCTTAAGTCAGAACAACTTCCTCACTGTACATAACCTTAAGTCAGAACAACTTCCTCACTGTATATAACCTTAAGTCAGAACAACTTCCTCACTGTACATAACCTTAAGTCAGAACAACTTCCTCACTGTACATAACCTTAAGTCAGAACAACTTCCTCACTGTACATAACCTTAAGTCAGAACAACTTCCTCACTGTACATAACCTTAAGTCAGAACAACTTCCTCACTGTACATAACCTTAAGTCAGAACAACTTCCTCACTGTACATAACCTTAAGTCAGAACAACTTCCTCACTGTACATAACCTTAAGTCAGAACAACTTCCTCACTGTACATAACCTTAAGTCAGAACAACTTCCTCACTGTACATAACCTTAAGTCAGAACAACTTCCTCACTGTACATAACCTTAAGTCAGAACAACTTCCTCACTGTATATAACCTTAAGTCAGAACAACTTCCTCACTGTACATAACCTTAAGTCAGAACAACTTCCTCACTGTACATAACCTTAAGTCAGAACAACTTCCTCACTGTACATAACCTTAAGTCAGAACAACTTCCTCACTGTATATAACCTTAAGTCAGAACAACTTCCTCACTGTACATAACCTTAAGTCAGAACAACTTCCTCACTGTATATAACCTTAAGTCAGAACAACTTCCTCACTGTACATAACCTTAAGTCAGAACAACTTCCTCACTGTACATAACCTTAAGTCAGAACAACTTCCTCACTGTATATAACCTTAAGTCAGAACAACTTCCTCACTGTACATAACCTTAAGTCAGAACAACTTCCTCACTGTACATAACCTTAAGTCAGAACAACTTCCTCACTGTACATAACCTTAAGTCAGAACAACTTCCTCACTGTACATAACCTTAAGTCAGAACAACTTCCTCACTGTACATAACCTTAAGTCAGAACAACTTCCTCACTGTACATAACCTTAAGTCAGAACAACTTCCTCACTGTACATAACCTTAAGTCAGAACAACTTCCTCACTGTATATAACCTTAAGTCAGAACAACTTCCTCACTGTACATAACCTTAAGTCAGAACAACTTCCTCACTGTACATAACCTTAAGTCAGAACAACTTCCTCACTGTACATAACCTTAAGTCAGAACAACTTCCTCACTGTACATAACCTTAAGTCAGAACAACTTCCTCACTGTACATAACCTTAAGTCAGAACAACTTCCTCACTGTACATAACCTTAAGTCAGAACAACTTCCTCACTGTACATAACCTTAAGTCAGAACAACTTCCTCACTGTACATAACCTTAAGTCAGAACAACTTCCTCACTGTACATAACCTTAAGTCAGAACAACTTCCTCACTGTACATAACCTTAAGTCAGAACAACTTCCTCACTGTACATAACCTTAAGTCAGAACAACTTCCTCACTGTACAATAACCTTAAGTCAGAACAACTTCCTCACTGTATATAACCTTAAGTCAGAACAACTTCCTCACTGTACATAACCTTAAGTCAGAACAACTTCCTCACTGTACATAACCTTAAGTCAGAACAACTTCCTCACTGTACATAACCTTAAGTCAGAACAACTTCCTCACTGTACATAACCTTAAGTCAGAACAACTTCCTCACTGTACATAACCTTAAGTCAGAACAACTTCCTCACTGTACATAACCTTAAGTCAGAACAACTTCCTCACTGTATATAACCTTAAGTCAGAACAACTTCCTCACTGTACATAACCTTAAGTCAGAACAACTTCCTCACTGTACATAACCTTAAGTCAGAACAACTTCCTCACTGTACATAACCTTAAGTCAGAACAACTTCCTCACTGTACATAACCTTAAGTCAGAACAACTTCCTCACTGTACATAACCTTAAGTCAGAACAACTTCCTCACTGTACATAACCTTAAGTCAGAACAACTTCCTCACTGTACATAACCTTAAGTCAGAACAACTTCCTCACTGTATATAACCTTAAGTCAGAACAACTTCCTCACTGTACATAACCTTAAGTCAGAACAACTTCCTCACTGTACATAACCTTAAGTCAGAACAACTTCCTCACTGTATATAACCTTAAGTCAGAACAACTTCCTCACTGTATATAACCTTAAGTCAGAACAACTTCCTCACTGTACATAACCTTAAGTCAGAACAACTTCCTCACTGTACATAACCTTAAGTCAGAACAACTTCCTCACTGTACATAACCTTAAGTCAGAACAACTTCCTCACTGTATATAACCTTAAGTCAGAACAACTTCCTCACTGTACATAACCTTAAGTCAGAACAACTTCCTCACTGTACATAACCTTAAGTCAGAACAACTTCCTCACTGTACATAACCTTAAGTCAGAACAACTTCCTCACTGTACATAACCTTAAGTCAGAACAACTTCCTCACTGTACATAACCTTAAGTCAGAACAACTTCCTCACTGTATATAACCTTAAGTCAGAACAACTTCCTCACTGTACATAACCTTAAGTCAGAACAACTTCCTCACTGTACATAACCTTAAGTCAGAACAACTTCCTCACTGTACATAACCTTAAGTCAGAACAACTTCCTCACTGTACATAACCTTAAGTCAGAACAACTTCCTCACTGTATATAACCTTAAGTCAGAACAACTTCCTCACTGTACATAACCTTAAGTCAGAACAACTTCCTCACTGTACATAACCTTAAGTCAGAACAACTTCCTCACTGTACATAACCTTAAGTCAGAACAACTTCCTCACTGTACATAACCTTAAGTCAGAACAACTTCCTCACTGTACATAACCTTAAGTCAGAACAACTTCCTCACTGTACATAACCTACATAACCTTAAGTCAGAACAACTTCCTCACTGTATATAACCTTAAGTCAGAACAACTTCCTCACTGTACATAACCTTAAGTCAGAACAACTTCCTCACTGTACATAACCTTAAGTCAGAACAACTTCCTCACTGTACATAACCTTAAGTCAGAACAACTTCCTCACTGTACATAACCTTAAGTCAGAACAACTTCCTCACTGTACATAACCTTAAGTCAGAACAACTTCCTCACTGTACATAACCTTAAGTCAGAACAACTTCCTCACTGTACATAACCTTAAGTCAGAACAACTTCCTCACTGTATATAACCTTAAGTCAGAACAACTTCCTCACTGTATATAACCTTAAGTCAGAACAACTTCCTCACTGTACATAACCTTAAGTCAGAACAACTTCCTCACTGTACATAACCTTAAGTCAGAACAACTTCCTCACTGTACATAACCTTAAGTCAGAACAACTTCCTCACTGTACATAACCTTAAGTCAGAACAACTTCCTCACTGTACATAACCTTAAGTCAGAACAACTTCCTCACTGTACATAACCTTAAGTCAGAACAACTTCCTCACTGTATATAACCTTAAGTCAGAACAACTTCCTCACTGTACATAACCTTAAGTCAGAACAACTTCCTCACTGTATACAACCTTAAGTCAGAACAACTTCCTCACTGTATATAACCTTAAGTCAGAACAACTTCCTCACTGTACATAACCTTAAGTCAGAACAACTTCCTCACTGTACATAACCTTAAGTCAGAACAACTTCCTCACTGTACATAACCTTAAGTCAGAACAACTTCCTCACTGTATATAACCTTAAGTCAGAACAACTTCCTCACTGTACATAACCTTAAGTCAGAACAACTTCCTCACTGTACATAACCTTAAGTCAGAACAACTTCCTCACTGTACATAACCTTAAGTCAGAACAACTTCCTCACTGTATATAACCTTAAGTCAGAACAATTTCCTCACTGTACATAACCTTAAGTCAGAACAACTTCCTCACTGTACATAACCTTAAGTCAGAACAACTTCCTCACTGTACATAACCTTAAGTCAGAACAACTTCCTCACTGTACATAACCTTAAGTCAGAACAACTTCCTCACTGTACATAACCTTAAGTCAGAACAACTTCCTCACTGTACATAACCTTAAGTCAGAACAACTTCCTCACTGTACATAACCTTAAGTCAGAACAACTTCCTCACTGTACATAACCTTAAGTCAGAACAACTTCCTCACTGTATATAACCTTAAGTCAGAACAACTTCCTCACTGTACATAACCTTAAGTCAGAACAACTTCCTCACTGTACATAACCTTAAGTCAGAACAACTTCCTCACTGTACATAACCTTAAGTCAGAACAACTTCCTCACTGTACATAACCTTAAGTCAGAACAACTTCCTCACTGTATATAACCTTAAGTCAGAACAACTTCCTCACTGTACATAACCTTAAGTCAGAACAACTTCCTCACTGTACATAACCTTAAGTCAGAACAACTTCCTCACTGTACATAACCTTAAGTCAGAACAACTTCCTCACTGTACTTCCTCATAACCTTAAGTCAGAACAACTTCCTCACTGTACATAACCTTAAGTCAGAACAACTTCCTCACTGTACATAACCTTAAGTCAGAACAACTTCCTCACTGTACATAACCTTAAGTCAGAACAACTTCCTCACTGTACATAACCTTAAGTCAGAACAACTTCCTCACTGTACATAACCTTAAGTCAGAACAACTTCCTCACTGTACATAACCTTAAGTCAGAACAACTTCCTCACTGTATATAACCTTAAGTCAGAACAACTTCCTCACTGTACATAACCTTAAGTCAGAACAACTTCCTCACTGTACATAACCTTAAGTCAGAACAACTTCCTCACTGTATATAACCTTAAGTCAGAACAACTTCCTCACTGTATATAACCTTAAGTCAGAACAACTTCCTCACTGTATACAACCTTAAGTCAGAACAACTTCCTCACTGTACATAACCTTAAGTCAGAACAACTTCCTCACTGTACATAACCTTAAGTCAGAACAACTTCCTCACTGTACATAACCTTAAGTCAGAACAACTTCCTCACTGTATATAACCTTAAGTCAGAACAACTTCCTCACTGTACATAACCTTAAGTCAGAACAACTTCCTCACTGTACATAACCTTAAGTCAGAACAACTTCCTCACTGTACATAACCTTAAGTCAGAACAACTTCCTCACTGTACATAACCTTAAGTCAGAACAACTTCCTCACTGTACATAACCTTAAGTCAGAACAACTTCCTCACTGTATATAACCTTAAGTCAGAACAACTTCCTCACTGTACATAACCTTAAGTCAGAACAACTTCCTCACTGTACATAACCTTAAGTCAGAACAACTTCCTCACTGTACATAACCTTAAGTCAGAACAACTTCCTCACTGTACATAACCTTAAGTCAGAACAACTTCCTCACTGTACATAACCTTAAGTCAGAACAACTTCCTCACTGTATATAACCTTAAGTCAGAACAACTTCCTCACTGTACATAACCTTAAGTCAGAACAACTTCCTCACTGTATATAACCTTAAGTCAGAACAACTTTCACTCACTGTACATAACCTTAAGTCAGAACAACTTCCTCACTGTACATAACCTTAAGTCAGAACAACTTCCTCACTGTACATAACCTTAAGTCAGAACAACTTCCTCACTGTACATAACCTTAAGTCAGAACAACTTCCTCACTGTACATAACCTTAAGTCAGAACAACTTCCTCACTGTACATAACCTTAAGTCAGAACAACTTCCTCACTGTACATAACCTTAAGTCAGAACAACTTCCTCACTGTACATAACCTTAAGTCAGAACAACTTCCTCACTGTACATAACCTTAAGTCAGAACAACTTCCTCACTGTACATAACCTTAAGTCAGAACAACTTCCTCACTGTACATAACCTTAAGTCAGAACAACTTCCTCACTGTACATAACCTTAAGTCAGAACAACTTCCTCACTGTATATAACCTTAAGTCAGAACAACTTCCTCACTGTATATAACCTTAAGTCAGAACAACTTCCTCACTGTACATAACCTTAAGTCAGAACAACTTCCTCACTGTACATAACCTTAAGTCAGAACAACTTCCTCACTGTACATAACCTTAAGTCAGAACAACTTCCTCACTGTACATAACCTTAAGTCAGAACAACTTTCACTCACTGTACAATAACCTTAAGTCAGAACAACTTCCTCACTGTACATAACCTTAAGTCAGAACAACTTCCTCACTGTACATAACCTTAAGTCAGAACAACTTCCTCACTGTATATAACCTTAAGTCAGAACAACTTCCTCACTGTACATAACCTTAAGTCAGAACAACTTCCTCACTGTACATAACCTTAAGTCAGAACAACTTCCTCACTGTACATAACCTTAAGTCAGAACAACTTCCTCACTGTACATAACCTTAAGTCAGAACAACTTCCTCACTGTACATAACCTTAAGTCAGAACAACTTCCTCACTGTACATAACCTTAAGTCAGAACAACTTCCTCACTGTATATAACCTTAAGTCAGAACAACTTCCTCACTGTACATAACCTTAAGTCAGAACAACTTCCTCACTGTATATAACCTTAAGTCAGAACAACTTCCTCACTGTACATAACCTTAAGTCAGAACAACTTCCTCACTGTACATAACCTTAAGTCAGAACAACTTCCTCACTGTACATAACCTTAAGTCAGAACAACTTCCTCACTGTACATAACCTTAAGTCAGAACAACTTCCTCACTGTACATAACCTTAAGTCAGAACAACTTCCTCACTGTATACATCCTTAAGTCGCAACAACTTCCTCACTGTACATAACCTTAAGTCAGAACAACTTCATCACTCTACATAACCTTAAGTCAGACCAACTTCTTCACTTTACATAACCTTAAGTCAGAACAACTTCCTCACTGTATATAACCTTAAGTCAGAACAACTTCCTCACTGTATACATCCTTAAGTCAGAACAACTTCCTCACTGTACATAACCTTAAGTCAGAACAACTTCCTCACTGTACATAACCTTAAGTCAGAACAACTTCCTCACTGTACATAACCTTAAGTCAGAACAACTTCCTCACTGTACATAACCTTAAGTCAGAACAACTTCCTCACTGTCAGAACAACTTCCTCACTGTATATAACCTTAAGTCAGAACAACTTCCTCACTGTACATAACCTTAAGTCAGAACAACTTCCTCTTAACCTCACTGTCACTGTACATAACCTTAAGTCAGAACAACTTCCTCACTGTATATAACCTTAAGTCAGAACAACTTCCTCACTGTATATAACCTTAAGTCAGAACAACTTCCTCACTGTACATAACCTTAAGTCAGAACAACTTCCTCACTGTATATAACCTTAAGTCAGAACAACTTCCTCACTGTACATAACCTTAAGTCAGAACAACTTCCTCACTGTACATAACCTTAAGTCAGAACAACTTCCTCACTGTACATAACCTTAAGTCAGAACAACTTCCTCACTGTACATAACCTTAAGTCAGAACAACTTCCTCACTGTACATAACCTTAAGTCAGAACAACTTCCTCACTGTACATAACCTTAAGTCAGAACAACTTCCTCACTGTATATAACCTTAAGTCAGAACAACTTCCTCACTGTACATAACCTTAAGTCAGAACAACTTCCTCACTGTACATAACCTTAAGTCAGAACAACTTCCTCACTGTACATAACCTTAAGTCAGAACAACTTCCTCACTGTATATAACCTTAAGTCAGAACAACTTCCTCACTGTACATAACCTTAAGTCAGAACAACTTCCTCACTGTATACAACCTTAAGTCAGAACAACTTCCTCACTGTACATAACCTTAAGTCAGAACAACTTCCTCACTGTACATAACCTTAAGTCAGAACAACTTCCTCACTGTATACAACCTTAAGTCAGAACAACTTCCTCACTGTACATAACCTTAAGTCAGAACAACTTCCTCACTGTACATAACCTTAAGTCAGAACAACTTCCTCACTGTACATAACCTTAAGTCAGAACAACTTCCTCACTGTACATAACCTTAAGTCAGAACAACTTCCTCACTGTATATAACCTTAAGTCAGAACAACTTCCTCACTGTACATAACCTTAAGTCAGAACAACTTCCTCACTGTATATAACCTTAAGTCAGAACAACTTCCTCACTGTACATAACCTTAAGTCAGAACAACTTCCTCACTGTACATAACCTTAAGTCAGAACAACTTCCTCACTGTATATAACCTTAAGTCAGAACAACTTCCTCACTGTACATAACCTTAAGTCAGAACAACTTCCTCACTGTACATAACCTTAAGTCAGAACAACTTCCTCACTGTACATAACCTTAAGTCAGAACAACTTCCTCACTGTACATAACCTTAAGTCAGAACAACTTCCTCACTGTACATAACCTTAAGTCAGAACAACTTCCTCACTGTACATAACCTTAAGTCAGAACAACTTCCTCACTGTACATAACCTTAAGTCAGAATAACTTCCTCACTGAACATAACCTTGAGTCAGAACAACTTCCTAACAGTACATAACCTTAAGTCAGAACAACATTTTCACTGTATATAACCTTAAATTAGAACAACTTACTCACTGTACATAACCTTAAGTCAGAACAACTTCCTCACTGTACATAACCTTAAGTCAGAACAACTTCCTCACTGTACATAACCTTAAGTCAGAACAACTTCCTCACTGTACATAACCTTAAGTCAGAACAACTTCCTCACTGTACATAACCTTAAGTCAGAACAACTTCCTCACTGTACATAACCTTAAGTCAGAACAACTTCCTCACTGTACATAACCTTAAGTCAGAACAACTTCCTCACTGTACATAACCTTAAGTCAGAACAACTTCCTCACTGTACATAACCTTAAGTCAGAACAACTTCCTCACTGTACATAACCTTAAGTCAGAACAACTTCCTCACTGTACATAACCTTAAGTCAGAACAACTTCCTCACTGTATATAACCTTAAGTCAGAACAACTTCCTCACTGTACATAACCTTAAGTCAGAACAACTTCCTCACTGTACATAACCTTAAGTCAGAACAACTTCCTCACTGTACATAACCTTAAGTCAGAACAACTTCCTCACTGTATATAACCTTAAGTCAGAACAACTTCCTCACTGTACATAACCTTAAGTCAGAACAACTTCCTCACTGTACATAACCTTAAGTCAGAACAACTTCCTCACTGTACATAACCTTAAGTCAGAACAACTTCCTCACTGTACATAACCTTAAGTCAGAACAACTTCCTCACTGTACATAACCTTAAGTCAGAACAACTTCCTCACTGTACATAACCTTAAGTCAGAACAACTTCCTCACTGTACATAACCTTAAGTCAGAACAACTTCCTCACTGTACATAACCTTAAGTCAGAACAACTTCCTCACTGTACATAACCTTAAGTCAGAACAACTTCCTCACTGTACATAACCTTAATTTAGAACAACTTCCTCATACATAACCTTAAGTCAGAACAACTTCCTCACTGTATATAACCTTAAGTCAGAACAACTTCCTCACTGTACATAACCTTAAGTCAGAACAACTTCCTCACTGTACATAACCTTAAGTCAGAACAACTTCCTCACTGTACATAACCTTAAGTCAGAACAACTTCCTCACTGTACATAACCTTAAGTCAGAGAAACTTCCTCACTGTATGCAACCTTAAGTCAGAACAACTTCCTCACTGTACATAACCTAAACTCAGAACAACTTTCTAACTGTACATAACGATAAGAAAGATCAACTTCCTCACTGTTTATAACCTTAAGTCAGAACAACTTCCTCACTGTACATAACCTTAAGTCAGAACAACTTCCTCACTGTAAACAACCTTAATTCAGAACAACTTCCTCACTGTACATAACCTTAAGTCAGAACAACTTCCTCACTGTATATAACCTTAAGTCAGAACAACTTCCTCACTGTACATAACCTTAAGTCAATCAACTTCCTCACTGTATACAACCTTAAGTCAGAACAACTTCCTCACTGTACATAACTTTAAGTAAGAACAACTTCCTCACTGTATACAACCTTAAGTCAGAACAATTTCCTCAATGTACATAACCTTAAGTCAGAACAACTTCCTCACTGTACATAACCTTAAGTCAGAAAACTTCCTCACTGTACATAACCTTAAGTCAGAACAACTACCTCACTGTATACATCCTTAAGTCGTCAACAACTTCCTCACTTTACATAACCTTAAGTCAGAAGAAATTCCTCACTGTACATAACCTTAAGTCAGAACAACTTCGTCATTATGCATAACCTTAAGTCAGAACAACTTCTTCACTGTATATAACCTTAAGTCAGAACTACTTACTCACTGTACATAACCTTAAGTCAAAACAACTTCCTCACTGTATACAACCTTAAGTCACAACAACGTATTCACTGTACACAACTTTAAGTAAGAACAACTTCCTCACTGTACATAACCTTAAGTCAGAACAACTTCCTCACTGTACATAACCTTAAGTCAGAACAACTTCTTCACTGTATATAACCTTAAGTCAGAACAACTTTCTCACTTAACATAACCTTAAGTCTTAACAAATTCCTCACTGTACTTAACCTTAAGTCAGAACAACTTCCTCACTATACATAACCTAAAGTTAGAACAACTTCCTAAATGTACATAACTTTAAGTCAGAAAAACTTCCTCACTGTTTATAACCTTAAGTCAGAACAACTTTCTTACTGTACATAACCTTAAGTCAGAACAACTTCCTCACTGTACATAACCTCAAGTCAGAACAAATTTCTCACTGTACACAACCTTAAGTCAGAACAACTTCCTCACTGTACATTATCTTAAGTCAGAGAAACTTCCTCACTGTATGCAACCTTATGTCAGAACAACTTCCTCACTGTGCATAACCTAAAGTAAGAAAATCTTCCTCACTGTACATAACGTTAGGTCAGATCAACTTCCTCACCTTACATAACCTTAAGTAAGAAGAAATTCTTCTCTGTACATAACCTTAAGTCAGAACAACTTCCTCACTGTACATAACCTTAATTTAGAACAACCTCGTCATTATATATAACCTTAAGTCAGAACATCTTCTTCACTGTACATAACCTTAAGTCAGAACAACTTCCTCACTGTACATAACCTTAATTAAGAACAGCTTCCTTACTGTACATAACCTTAAGTCAGAACAACTTCTTCACTGCATATAACCTTAAGTCAGAACAACTTTCTCACTTAACATAACCTTAAGTCAGAACAACTTCGTCATTATGCATAACCTTAAGTCAGAACAACTTCTTCACTGTATATAACCTTAAGTCAGAACTACTTACTCACTGTACATAACCTTAAGTCAAAACAACTTCCTCACTGTATACAACCTTAAATCACAACAACGTATTCTCTGTACACAACCTTACGTAAGAACAACTTTCTCACTGTATATAACCGTAAGTCAGAACAACTTCCTCACTCTACATAACCTTAAGTCAATACTATTCCCTCACTGTATACAACCTTAACTCAGAACAACTTCCTCACTGTATGCAACCTTAAATCAGAACAACTTACTCACTGTACATAACCAAAACTCAGAACAACTTTCTAACTGTATATAACGATAAGAAAGATCAACTTCCTCACTGTTTATAACCTTAAGTCAGAACTACTTCCTCTCTGTACATAACCTTAAGTCAGAACAATTTCCTCACTGTAAACAACCTTAATTGAAAACAACTTCCTCACTGTATACAACTTTAAGTCAGAACAATTTCCTCAATGTACATAACCTTAAGTCAAAACAACTTCCTCACTGTATACAACCTTAAGTCAGAACAACTTCCTCATTGTACATAACCTTTAGTCAGAACAACTTCCTCACTGTACATAACCTTAAGTCAGAACAATTTCCTCACTGTACATAACCTTAAGTCAGAACAACTTCCTCACTGTATACATACTTAAGTCGCAAAACTTCCTCACTTTACTTAACCTTAAGTCAGAAGAAATTCCTCACTGTACATAACCTTAAGTCAGAACAACTTCCTCACTGTACATAACCTTAATTAAGAACAGCTTCCTTACTGTACATAACCTTAATCAGAACAACTTCTTCACTGTATATAACCTTAAATCAGAACAACTTTCTCACTTAACATAACCTTAAGTCAGAACAAATTTCTCACTGTACTTAACCTTAAGTCAGAACAACTTTCTCACTTAACATAACCTTAAGTCAGAACAACTTCCTTACTGTACATAACCTTAAGTCAGAACAACTTCCTCACTGTACATTATCTTAAGTCAGAGAAACTTCCTCACTGTATGCAACCTTATGTCACAACAACTTCCTCACTGTACATAACCTTAAGTCAGAACAACTTCCTCACTGTAAACAACCTTAATTGAAAACAACTTCCTCATTGTATACAACCTTAAGTCAGAACAACTTCCTCACTGTATATAACCTTAAGTCAGAACAACTTCCTCACTGTACATAACCTCAAGTCAATCAACTTCCTCACTGTATACAACCTTAAGTCAGAACAACTTCCTCACTGTTCATAACTTTAAGTAAGAACAACTTCCTCACTGTATACAACCTTAAGTCAGAACAATTTCCTCACTGTACATAACCTTAAGTCAAAAACTCCTCCTCACTGTACATAACCTTAAGTCAGAACAACTACCTCACTGTATACATCCTTAAGTCGCAACAACTTCCTCACTTTACATAACCTTAAGTAAGAAGAAATTCCTCACTGTACATAACCTTAAGTCAGAACAACTTCCTCACTGTACATAACCTTAATTTAGAACAACTTCGTCATTATACATAACCTTAAGTCAGAACAGCTTCTTCTCTGTATATAACCTTAAGTCAGAACAACTTACTCACTGTACATAACCTTAAGTCAAAATAACTTTCTCACTGTACACAACCTTAAGTCACAACAACGTACTCACTGTACACAACCTTACGTAAGAACAACTTCCTCACTGTATAGAAACTTAAGTGAGAAAAACTTCCTCATTGTACATAACCTTTAGTCAGAACAACTTCCTCACTGTACATAACCTTAAGTCAGAACCATTTCCTCACTGTACATAACCTTAAGTCAGAACAACTTCCTCACTGTACATAACCTTAATTAAGAACAACTTCCTCACTGTACATAACCTTAAGTCAGAACAACTTCTTCACTGAATATAACCTTAAGTCAGAACAACAATCTCACTTAACATAATCTTAAGTCAGAACAACTTACTCACTGTACATAACTTTAAGTCAGAACAAATTTCTCACTGTACACAACCTTACGCCAGAACAACTTCCTCATTGTACATTACGTTAAGTCAGATCACCTTCCTCACTGCTTATAACCTTAAGTCAGAACAACTTCCTCACTGTACATAACCTTAAGTCAGAACAACTTTCCTACTGTACATAACCTTAAGTCAGAAAAATTCCTCACTGTACTTAACCTTAAGTCAGAACAATTTCCTCAATGTATACAACCTTAAGTCAGAACAACTTCCTCACTGTATACAACTTTAAGTCAGAACAACTTA